>NC_079369.1:15579693-15879693 GCF_021018895.1 Seriola aureovittata | reverse complement strand
CGCCTCATTTATCATCATCTGCTTAGCAGGCGGCTCAGAGTCAGGACAAACAGAACAAACCCCCTCCATCTCTCTCCCTCTCTCAGTCTCTCTCTTGTTCCTTCTTATCTTTTGTCATTTTCATCCTTTGCTCCTTAGCCGATGTATGATACTTTCATCTCTCTCTCCTTCTTTGCATCTAATCTCCCTTTTTTTTGTCCAGTCTATATTCGCTTGGATCTCCTCTTATTGTGCTACGTTGGCCTCTGTCTTTGTCTTCACCCCCTGTCACAGATGCACTTCCTTCATCTACTTCTTGGTGTCTATAAGCCGTCTTTTACTTTTGTTTTTCATTCTATTGTCATTACACTATTTACCACTTTTCCTTTCACTTTCACATCAACTTACTGTGTTCCAGCCTCTTCTTCTCTTTTTGTCCTGTTCTATTTATTCAGTATGCCTCACCCTCATTGGTTTGGTGCTTTCCACTCTCCATTTCTGCATTGCAATTTTCCTCCTCTGTTTTCCATCTTTTCCCTCACCACCTCACTGTGACCCTGGATGTTTTTCATTTTTCCTCTTTCTACTCCAATTTGTCTCTTCATTCTCTTCACTGATGTTATTTTTCATTGGATAGATTCTGATCTCTTGATCTCTTGTCTTCCCAATTCTGTGAATTTTGGCATTAAATTCCATTCTTCCACTTTTGATTGACACTGCATCTGATTTAATTTAAAAAATAGGAAATGTCACAAATAGTTGTGAGTTCAGTCACATTGGTATCATTGCTGAAGGCCGATGAAAAAAACAAACTGAGGAACAAACAAGAACAAATGGGAAACAATTAACTTGGCGTCTGTAACCAAGTAGATAAATGGATTGTGTTGGGCCATTGGCAGTTTCACTGCAGTGGGGTGCGTGAATATGCAACTGCTATGACTCCACAGCAAAGATGTTCATTTCACAATCTCAGATGAGGTCATATCCTCCCTCACAGATGCATGATGGATGCAAAATTCAATATTAATCTTTCTAAGGATGAGTCAGCAAAAAGTAGCCCGTCTCCAGAGGCCAACTCAAATTCATCAGCGTTCGCAAGTTTATCCTTTGTGCAGATGTCATTAATTAATGACTTCTCTTGTTGTACAACTGAAACAGCATGTCAAGACCCTGGCAGGGATACAGACAACAACACAGCCTATATCGATAATTGGCTGCAAAAGGTGACAGAGAAAAATAGAGCGAAACGAGACAGAAAAAAAACAACAACATAGAAGTACAAGACATGGACATAACTCCAGGGTGTGACGTGCAAATAGAGCTAATTTGTAGCAGAAAGTAATTTGTATCACTCATGACCAGTGACAGTTGTTGGAGAAACAGGGAACAGATACTCTCAGGTACCCCAATTTATCACTTCAGCACTCACTTCCTCCCTGTGTCACTGGGATATCTCACTGTGCCCCTGTTTCTATTCTGAGAGTGCAAAGTGAAGCTGAATTTTTTTAATTTTATATGAACTAAAAAAAATCACCATATTTCTTAAATACAGAATAGATGATCCAGCCCACTATTTTTCCAACCACCTGTTATTCTTTAAAAAGCAGTGATTGTTGTACACCATTGTACATCCTTTCTTCTGTTATTACTTATTGAAAACAATGAGCTCAATTGTATTTAGCGGAGTAATTTGTAGCAGTCATAATAATTCATTCACCTTACACTGCCTTTGTTCTCAGCTTTTAAATTTTAAATAGCTAAAAAGCTTTTTCTGAGTTCATTAAATTGACTTTAATGCTGCTTTGATTCTCATGCACTTTTGTTTTCATCTCTGAAAGTCTCCTGTGTGGTCCTGCTCTGCTTATCTCTGATTCCACTCACATGCGAGGATGTTTTCTGTTCAAAACATTAGCTTCAGTCTGAATGTTGGCTAAAGCTGCACCTAAAGACGTTGTCCCTCGTTGCCACAATGGGGAGATGCACTCAGCAGTGATTAAAGCCACAGTTAGGTGAAAGCCTATGACAGGTCACTCCTATGGCTGTCACCTCTCACATACAGGGGAAGGATGAGGAGATAAAAATACTCATACATCAGACATTAACCCTCATTGTTGACTATAACAGTGTGGGCCTATCAGATTAAGACGCTGTAATAGCAGATATGTGCTTGTTCGTATTGCACACACACGTTCACCAGTAGGTGAAGGTTTTGGGAGGCATCTGTGCAAAATTCTCCACTGACAGTGGATACCATGCAACCATGTGCCAGCCAGCTTGTCTGTTTAAATATGTTTGCTGCCATCTACCCGTTTCAGCGTGCTCACTCACACCTGGACAGTAGTGGTGACACTGTGAGAATAATATTTTTTAATATGAAGGCCATCCGACTTCATCTGTTGTGTGAGAAGCTGCTGGGTTTGTTGTCACCTGGATCTCTGACTATCTGTTGGAGGCCTGAGTTTGTTCGGCTGGTGAGCTCCCTGTCTAATGTGGTGGTTAGTAACACAGGAGCGCCACAGTCTCCATTTCTGTTCACTTTTCACACCACAGATTTCCACTATAACTCTGAATCATGCCACCTTCAGAGGTCCCTACTGAACTAAACTACCTAACAATATATAAAGTAGTTCATGTTGATGTTATATAATGTTGTATAATATTGAATTGCATTGTAATGTATTAATATTTATTTGATTATTAATTTATCTCCTTTAATAAGTTTTTACTTATTTATGTTTAATACTATTTTTACTCAGGAACAAGTTCAAATTTTTTCAAGAACATTTTGCTGCTTATACATTAGCAGGACTTTTACTTGTAATGGAGTATTTGTTTTTTAATAGCTATAGTTGTGCTATTAGTACAATTTGATTACTTGAACCAGAATTAACAAACCTAAACAAACTACCAGCAATACCACGCAGCAGTAGAATTAACTGTACTGTACACTGAACCAGTCTGTGAGCTGGTAGAAAGAACCCTGACTGATATCAAGTCACCGCCTATTTGCCTCTCTGAACGCAAAGTTGACAAGGCTTTGACAAGAAGCACAAAGAGTAAATTCGTCAAATTGCTGCATGTCAAATTCTATTTGTCTGAGAGGAGGTCTCTTGCACACACTTATCAGCGGCCCTATCATAGCCTAATAGTTACTGTAAATTTGCTCATATCAGATGGCAGGCATTCATTTGGAAAATGACTCTCTTAATCTATATTTCATCAACTGGACAGAAGATATTAATAGTAGATATTCTTATTAGGCCTTAAACCTCATCAAGACTCCTGATGTGAAACTCATGGTAAGAGACTTAAATGATCCACAGAAAGTATTCGCCGTGATGTATTTTTTACCACATTCCCTTTTGTCTGTAGTTTGGCTTGCAATGTTCAGTAACTATGTTCAGCTGGTGGGTCTTGTTTTTTTTTTTATACTGCCTCTTTTAGCATGCACTGGGACACATAAACAAAACTATTAGGTTGTGGAAAGTTTATGAAACACACAACTGCCTCATGAGTGGAGTAAGCACAGATGGCTCTCCGATCAAGTCCTTAAGGTATCATACTGTGGTCCGGGATCCAAGAACACAAGCCTCTTCCAATCTGGCTGAAAATGATAAAGTCTTCAGCGAGGGGAGTGACTTCATAGCTGTGCTTACCATGCTGCAGGAGTTTTGCTTAATCTGTGTGACGTGCTGCAGTTGAAGAATGATCCCACACTAACGGTAATTATCAGATACGTTTAATATCCCAGATGATTTTTTTTTCCCAGAGAACATGTGTAGAAAGTCTATGAAGCCCCATACAACAGAGACTGCTTTAAAACCACATAGAGCCCTGATACAGTCAGTTGGGAGCTTGAAGATAAATTACTGTCAAACACAGATAACAAATTTAAGATCTTCAAATCAGGAGAAACTGGCATAGCTGAACCACACAATGGATGACTATGCAGCAAAATTTAGGACACAGTAACTCTCCTATCTGGTAGAGTCTGGTCTATCACTTTACCCCCTGCTCCACTTATCCCTCGTTCTCCCCTTCCTTAGCCTCTCTGCCCAGTCTTATCTACAGTCACACCTCTCTCCCATGTTGAGCACTTATCTCCTGCGCCAGTGTGCGCCATGCATCCCTAGGCCCGTTGAAGATAGGACATTACACGGCAAGATTCTCCTGTTTACTCAAGATCTCACACATGGATGATTCCCTTGGGCGGCAAACTTAGCGGCAGGATGTTTGGTCCCCATCCAGGACAAGCCTTTCAATCCTATCCCAGCAGTGCGTTTACCCAGGTTTGTTTGAGCAGCCGTGTGCCACCTATCACCTCTCTGTTGGGACTTAGGCTGATATGGCAGCACGGTGTCTTAGTGGCATTCCAAGCAAGGCGGCAGATGTGCTGACAATAACAACAAAGACAGATTTTACTGTCGATACTGTTTGACGAGAAATCAAAGGAGATTGCTCCAATGCTCCTTTAAACTTTTGAAAACTTTTCCAAGAAAGCTTTACTTACAAGATGTGCCATTTTGAAAATTAAAATGATTAAAAAAGGTGGCTCTTCCTCCGTACATGATGTTATTTAATATATAAAAAACACATATTTTGTGCCCATTTCCAACCAAGATTATAAATATTCAACTCGTCTCTCATTGCCAGACAAGTCAATTTTTAAGAAACATCTTCTCCGTTTCCCTAAGAAATTAAGAACCAGTATAAGCAGACCTAACAGCAACTTTAAAGCCTAATAACATGAAAACAATGCAGTTGAATCTGATGTTAGAGACTAGCAAAAGCAACTGTTTGCAGCAGTAGCAATGCTCCATCTGATAGTGGATGGCAAAGGAATATATCAGTGTGGTACATGGTGTGAACGCTTCCCCCCCCCCACCTATTTCAGAAGATAAGGAAGTGATGACACTCATAGGGTAACAAAGGATAGAGAAAAGGAAATTGGAAAAGGGAGGGGGAGCGTGCTGTTGAAGATCAAAATATCAGGGATGGTCTTCCTTGAGATATTGTCTTTGGTTTTCTAGGAATGTGATAACATTGTAATGAAGTGGCATCGAGTTTGATAACCATTTTGTTTTTGGTCCTCAGTTGTTTTATTAGTTATGCCTTTTTATCACTCTTGTTACTGGATCTTACTCTCAGGTGCCTTGTGTTTTTTTTTTCTCATGTATCACAGTCATGGAGGTACACATACCTCTGATCTTCCAAGGAAAACCACAGTCCTCTGGACATTTCTACTGGAGCAATAGGGGAGTGAATGTCTTGCTCAAGGGCACCTGAATTATTTTTACAGGGAAAAGAAAGTATGACTCACTCATTCTCCCAGCGCACAATTTCCCAGCAGTTCTGCGGTTTCAAATTGAAAACTCTTCTTCTCCAACCTTTAGGTTCCCATCGTTTTTTGGTGCATCGCACATATGAAAGGATAGTCTTAAAAAATAACTTAAATGGTACTGTTCTCACAAGCCCATTACAGTTCCAAATTATAATGGACCGCGCCAGCAAAAGCTCACAATGTTGAGCAAGGCATTCCTTTAATTACATCACAGCAAAAGAAAAGAAAGTGAAAAGTTTGGCACAGTCTTTAAATGGGTTTTCCACAATGGCTCCTTTGCAAAGTTTCTTCTCTTGTTTTCTTAGTCTCTGGAGGTAATAGACCTGTCGCTGCAGTAATAGTGATGAATCTCCTCTGTCTACCCAGCAGAAGATGGGAGATGGGAGACGGCCCCAAAATATGGATGCAAGCTGCTAGGGTATAGTGGAACTGGGTTTAAATCGGTCCGAGGGCACACTAAGATTATGACCACAGCATGGAGTTATAAATCAAAGGGAAACATGCCACTGGAAACAGAGTGTCACAGTTTAACATGAGATACCAGCCCATTATTCAGAACTCATGGACACCATGTTGAAACTAGAGATTTTTTTTTCCAAAACGCCATAAATATCAAATTATGAATACATCACACTCTGCAGCCTCTGCTTCTAACAGTTCCTGTTAGAAGTCATCATAGCAGAAGTGTTTGGGTTGTACCAATCATACCTCCTCCCTCTCCTGTCCCAACAGCACAACACTTAATTACTCCTCTGCCATTTTAATAGCTTCTGGGTAATGTATTTGATAGTGCAATTATTCCTCCTTGACAACATCACAATTCATTTAGGCTTTTTATTAGAGCTGAGGAATTCTTCATCCTTGGGGAAGTGTTGGAGAAAAAAAAAGAGGCTGTAATCATCTGATCTCAGATCTATATGAAGTGCACAGCTGTGTCCCATCCTCAACCAGCAGTCCAAAGCGAGTTTTTCCACTTGGCTTCGACTGTAAATTCATGCCTCCCCTGCTGCAGTGAAGTGTCACCAGAGTTGGTGGTTTATGCCTTGAAAAACAAACGATTGATCTTTCAGAGTCGCATTGCGTGTGTGATTTCATCAGGAAAGCAGTTGGAGAAAGAAGGCGGACAGTAAAGGTGAAAGCAAAGTGGCTGAGAACATTAAGGCAACTGTGGTTTGCACTCCCATTACCTCTGTGTTTTCTGGATGTATATAATTTAAGACTCTTATCCCAAAATGTCATTGAAACAAAAAAAAGGACCTATCATTATGTCATAGTCAATAGTTATTTAATTATTTATTGTGTAAAGTTTTGTACCTTGTGTACTATAAATGCAAATGACAATATGCCAAAAGTAATAAAATGAACCATAAAGTAAGTTTATTATAGCCTTCTACTTGGTCTAACAAAACTACTGCTGGACTGAAAAAAGGTTTAAGCTCAAAACAAAATAAGTGCATTTGAGGACAAAACCATGTGTAGCTTTAAAATTCTGTCATAATCTCAGGATGTACTCTTGTGAACAAAATGAAATAGTCTCCAATTTCCATTTATGAAGTCCTCCTCAGATTGTCAGTGTCTTTACAAGGCAGAAATCCCTTCATACCACATCTAGCACATATCTGACATCTCACATCTGATATCTCACACTTTCATTGATGCCTCTTGAACTCATGTTCCATTTTCCTCCTCCATCTTTCAACTTCCCATTGTAAAATATAATTATACAAATATAGTTTTCTCTGCCTTTTTCTCTCCTTTGAAAAACCAGTCAAGTAGGCGGATGCATGCTGCATCACCCTCTGACGCTGCCCTACGCACTACGACTTCTTGCTCTGTTAAACCCTACTGTAGTGCACTGACCCAGAACAGATGCAGTCGACCTATATACAGTAAGCTGTGAGTGAGCAGGTCCATCTGCAAGAGCAATCTGGTACTTTGGAGGTCCTCTGAGCTCTGCTATCTCTCCCCGCCTGCTTCTGTTGCTTTCACTATACTTCACACTTTGGACACTGAACTGCAGTTCAACTCCCAGAATTGGCTTTTTGGCTGTCTTCTGGGCTGATGCTGAATAGCCTTGGGGCTTGACCTTTCTGGCAGGCAATGAACTGTCAAGTCTGGTTACGTTTTAGTGGTCCTGCATCAGTGTACAACACACTCCTGAATGTGTTGATTGTGACATTGTCTGGCAGACACCCCAGGCCCTGGTGTCATTAGAGGTCTTCAGCACTGACCTTTACAGCCAAATCATCCCAATGAAGATATCTGGCCTCAGAAAGAATCCAAATGAATTTGGCGTGTTTAGGTCCCTGGACACAACAAGGTAGGGCAACTGTTTCTAAAACAAGTGCTCACGGACAATTGAGCGCTGAGGGCACTTGACTGATCATTAACCTTAACTTGCACAGCTTTCTCATTCTGTTGCCTGTGAATGGGAGAACCGGTGCCCCTTAGGCTACCACCACTGAAACCACTGGAATAAAGGCAACTATTTGCAAAGTAGTGCTCTCCACAGTCCACAGATAACACACTCCCATCTGCTCCAGCGGTGGGTGAGATTTAGCTAACAAGCAGAAAGCTGCCAGCCTTCAGTAGAGGAGATATGAGACACGATTAGCAAAGTACTCTTCAAGTGAACGGCTCTGAAATCCAAACAGTGGATGAACTTGGACTTGATGCCAGATCAAAGGTGGGTTGGCCACTACTCCGTCAGCTCCATGCCCGGAGCAGCTACAGGTATGTTGGGAATTTCTGCAGGCCTGTATAGTGAGCATGGTGGACAGTGGAGCGTGACCTGGCTTTGTGATAGGATCTGTGTGTTCTCTGTGGGTAATTGGGCTCCAGGGCTACAGACAGGGGTAAAAAAAAAAAGGAGAAAAGGTGCAGGTTGTCAGAAGACGTGGAAGGCTAGAAGACGAGAGAGAAAGACTGGACACAGACAAGTTGTTCTGTGATAGGTTCATCTTCGTCTCTGAGAGAGTATCAGGGAGAGACAGGTGAGGAAGCTCCTCAAACCATATCTTGGTTGTGTGTAGTAAAACTTCGTGTGTGTCTCTGTGTATGTTCGAGGAAGAGCAAGTCCATTAACGTGTGTGTGTTTGAGTGAGGAAGGAAGACTCTGAGATTGCTTAAAGTTTAAAGTTTGACGAAGTATAGTCACTGGACCAAAAATGAGCCAGTGTGTCCAGTAAGCGCAGGGTTGCTATAGCACTTTCAACGTATGGCATCAATATTTCAGTCAGACCTATTCTCAAGGGCAATCACGATGAAATCTGACTGATAAAATAAATATTAGAACCACACAGACGCATGCACGCACAGACACAGACACAGACACAGACACAGACACAGACACACACACAAACAGGGGTCCAATGATTAATCGCAGCACCCAAGGTCTAACCTTAGTAACCCCAAGGCTGCAGCTACAGAGCCCCATATTAGGTGTGCAGCCGCATAACCTTGCACTTATGCCATCCTCCCTCCCGACCCACTCACCTGTTCTGCCATTCTGGGCATTCATCGCTATTCTGATCATGCATCTTTCTCTCCCAAGTCCCCTCACATTCTCCTGTAGTATGTGCTTGTGAGAAGTTGTATGAATATATGTATGCTGCAGGGATAGGCGAGGAAGAAAAAAAAAGAAAAAGAAAAAAGACTAAGCATGTTTACAGCTTTCCTCTGGGCTCGTTTAAAAAGGAGTTTCGCCTCCAATCTAATCTCCATCTAATATTGCTAGGGTGGCCACCCGCCTACATAATCTTGCATAGCTGCAGTGCCCATATGGCCCAAGGGGAACTCTCATTGTTTTATTACAGATCAGGCAATCTGGGTCCTTTTTCTCTGGCTGTTGTAACAGCCTGTCCTTGGTCCTTTTTTATGGCAGGTTTTTTCATTCATTCAAACATGCCACAAAGGCCCTATTGTAAGCCAAATTGGACGGAAGGGTGAATGTTAATGGATCATTAATATGGTATATTAAAATGTTTCAAAATGAATATGGGTTTCTGAAATGTTTGCTTGCACCATTTATATTGAACAAAAGAAAAGTGCAGTTTCAGAAAGCTCAACAGCTGACACAACCAGGTAATGTGTAACAAAGTATTAAATCTTGGGGTGGGCAAGCATCCAACTGCAATCTCCAACTGGTTATTTTATCATTGTGAGGCATTAGGTCTGTCATCCCATTGGCCAATATATGCCTTGGCGTGATTCCAAACCTGATATGCTGGCAGTGAATTGGTCTAAGAGCTCCCATTCGCTGCTATTTAGATAGCACTCTGCCTGGCAGGTCTGGCCTTTTCACCCCTCCTGAGGCGTTACCGTCAAGGGCAGCTTAGGTCCAGCCAGGGACAAGGAGGATGAGAAGGAGCGGACTGAAGGTTGTTTAAGAATGCCGCTCAGGTTTTCAATTGGTGCAGGGAGGGGCCTCTTTGGGATGACAGAGTGTCTAGCCGATCTGGCGGGAAAGCCAACCCAAATGTGGGGATGGGATGGTTGCCGCGGTGCTGAGGGAGGATGCAAGTGATGGATGGCGGTTGTTAGACGCAGTAATTGTGTTCAGGTAATTGACCCCGCTCCCTCCCCCTTTCTCACTCTCCTCCCGGTGAGCCAAGCACTCCATCTCTCTTTCACTTCTGCTCCACAGATGGGAGAAAACATCAGCAAAAAGAGGCCAGTTTCCAAGACTTGGCAGCTCACTTGTTTAGGATTTTCAAGCTTTTACTTTAGCACGTTAGTGGCTGCCTCTCATCTCTTTTCAGTTGAAGCAATTATGTGATCTTACGTTACTTAGCAGACACTGTTAACAAGAGCAACTTAAGATGAATGGAGGCGTATGAAGAGCTCAATATCCAACATTGCATAACTAAATTTATTATAAGTGAAATTCCCAAAACAATAACTGTGCCAGTACAGCAAAAAATAAATAAATCATATAGAATAATCAAGCACACAGTCTAGGAAGAAGAAACAAAGATGAAAACAAGTCCTTGAAACAGAAAAACAAGGTAAGATATTACATATAAACACACTTCCACTTTAAGCAATTTGTGTGCTTCTAACTCTAGCATTTGGAGGAAGGAATCCACACTTGTAACTTGTTTAACTTGAGTTGTGTTGTTGAGTGGAGTTTGATGAAAAGATATCTTGTTAGAAGATCCAATCAAATTGTGTGTCATAGATAGACAATAGACAATAGAGTGTCTTTCTAGACACAATCACATATGAAGAAGTCCTTTGTAGAAGAGGCAGGGACACTGCACTCTCAAATCACAGTACAGCTTCACAGATCATCTTCAGGAAGGAGTGTGGTTCTAAACTCAGCCTCTATGAAATTGTTACGTAACAGTGTTCTGCTCATATGCCCACCTGTGACAAGAATAATTATTGACTGTTCGCCAGAAATGGTCAAATGTATGAAATCACTCATTGAAGTAAATGAGGAAAACAAAATTAGACAAGTATAGAACATTACAATAATTCATCACAACATGTCTTGGGCTCCGGACAGTACGCTTTAGAGATGGGTTGGTAATTGTGTAAGAGTGGATTTTTTCTTTGAATGTTTAAAGAGGATACATTATGGGCTTGCTCATCATTTTATTCTTGGTGCAATTGAAATATATTTACATGCTTCAGTGTTCCAAAAATACATTATTTTTCTTACACTGTACATCTTATACTGTACTTTATTCACGATCTGTCTGAAATGCTTTGTGAGAGTTGAGCCCAGTGTGCTCTGGTTGGTCAGCTTGCTAATGTTATTGCCCCGTTCATATGCGTTAAATCAAACATTAACATGGACCCTGCTCTTATCCTAATTCTTACCACCGAAGGGGGCGCTGTAATGGGAGGGAAAAAACTATTTGACTTCGACACAACACCGGCAACTACACGTTCTGCGCATGTCTGCCTTTCTCACACACCTGTAAACAAACGGTTGTGGCTATCATAATGGCGTCGGCCCCTTCATTATCAATTTGAGTCCGATCTTAAACAAGATGACAGACTAGACTGGAGCAGGAAAATAAGCATACCCACTGCCAGGCAGTCTTAAGGTGGAAACGGCAGAAATGTGAAGAGGAGCGCTGCGAATAAAGTCGCTCAACGCATCTGCAGTGGATTTCACATGGCGATATTCGTGGCTTGAAATAGCCTACTTTTGTGGAAAAGGCCCTTTTGATTTTTTGGGGGGATCTGTGGACACTTACAGACTAACGGAATATAAATGACCGAGTAATGGACAGAAAACTGGACTTCAGGAAAGCTTCACAGGTAGGGAATCGTCAGTGCTTTGCCCTCTTGCATGTTTTACTGTGCTGGTAAATGTGAATTAATGTTACTTTAGTGGGCATAGTTACTGAAAAATGATCTGAACGGTTAAATTGTGGATAATTTATTGTGTGTCAATATCGACCAACGTTTAAGCATTTATATTTTTGTGGATGCTGATACAAAACTTTGAGGTCAGTGGCGACCTGGAAAAAACACCATAAATCCACAAATAATGCATACTTAGGTGTTCCATTTGGCCACATAAAGTGGGCACTGCCCCGTCCTTCAGCAGTAACCATTTCGAAAAACCAGCGTCTGTGCACAGTTTTTAAGCAGGCTTCCTACCAGTACCAGGCGAACAGTAAAATGTTTGGGAGAGTGGAGGGAACCTGGTAAAAATTAATTCCAGCCACTGAGTGATTCTGGTTCTGCCGAGCAAAGAAAATATATTTCTCCAGGCAATTGAGAACAGTGTCTTCTCAGGAAGGCTATAAAAGTAACAAAAACTTTTCCTGGCCTTCATTTTAAGACGTTGTGTGCTGTGCTAGTGCCAAGCTTGCAGACATAGGGTGTCCAGCTTGCAGTTGCATGGCAATGAGGGACATACTGATGTCAATAGGTCTAGGAAGTAAGGCCGGGACCCCCAACAGGCATTTCATGCAAATGAGAAAACTTGTTTTTTTTTCCCTGACAGGGGAATGCCCTTTGGTGTGAACTTTCAGCCTTGTTACTTTGTAGACAAAAAAAACTTAAAATACTAGCATAAAAAACTATATATATATATATATATATAAACTATATAACATGCATAATATGTCCTCTTTAAATTACTGTAGCAGTCTCTTGTTAAAGTGTGATTCAGGCTTTGTTCACATTCATAGACCGTAACATGTTTAGTAAAATCACACATCAGCCTATTTCCACTGACTTGTAAACAGTACAGACCAGTTAGGGCCGCAGCACACCCTCACCTTTAGTGATAAAGACCCCCAACCCCCCTCTCCCTGAGTGCCGGTGAAGCAGTGACGGAGGAAGTGATGATGTACTTCCCTCTTCATGCATCAGCAGATTATGGCAGCATTCATCACTGGTCCCAGACCCCGTGCTCATAATCAGCTGGGTATATCTCAATCTACAACCTGTGATTTATACTGAGCTCTGCGGTAGGGTGACAAGTTTTTAAACGGAGCTGCACAATGTAAATCATAACCTCGCTGAGCATCGAGTCGATGGGTTCATGCTGAGAGATGGGAGAGAAGAGTGGCATTCAGTTCTGTCTGCAAACAAATACTTGTGTAGAAGCACAGCAAACTGTTGAGCAAAGTGAAGTAATATTTGCAGTAGCCTATATAGCCCAGATTTGTGTGTTTTAGTGCTAAGATAGAGCAATACATATGTACAGTATCCATATTTCTCAGTTTATTACAAATTAGATGCTTTTTTTCTGGTGATATTTAACTTTTCCTACTGATATTTGAGTTGCAGCACTGCTCTGTGTGCACCACATTTTGGGACTTGTGAAATGATGATCTTACATTGACTGACATGGTCAGGTTTGATCTTGTTCTCTGATGAAAAGCACAAGGCTTTCTAATTGGTTGTTGACAGCTCATCAGCTGCATTTTACTCCAAGTGATGTCATTACTTTGATGGTAAACATGTCGCTCATGGGCTTTTTTTACAGTCACTTTTACTACACTGTTCAATCTCACCTTTTAGGCTCAGGCAGTAAAGCAGGCCAATGTCACCCCACTAACACAGACCATAAACTACCCTTCCCCAACTTTCTAATTCAAAGGTCTGTTGGACCGGGAGCATGATGACGTCACCTTGTCTCATCCAATCGGGGGGTGGGTTATACTCTGTCTTGTTTGACCTTGCTTGTAATGATTCACAGTCTTGATCCTGTGAAGTAAGTGAGTGTATAATGTTCATGCCTTCTTGCGGTTTTGATTATCCTGCTTTCATCTAGGATAAAAAAAGTAGATAAGGTGCCGCTTCTTGTGAGTGAAATCCTCTACTCATAAAAACTGAATTAAGAACTGTTTAAAAAGAAAAATAAAGCTCAATATTTGAGTGAACTCTCTTTTAACCAGTTTAAGCAATGTTTAAAGGAGAAGATGAGCTGTTATGCAACTGACCTACAGGGCAATATCTTACAGCACCTAGTTTTCTCCTTGTCCGCTAGGCCACGTCTCAAGGGTTTCCTTACGATATGAGGCTTAAACAATTATAGCCCATTCAGTGCCCTTTAACACCATCGGCTTAATCCAAAAACTGAGTTGTACTGGAATTGCGAAATGAAAAATGGCTCATTTGCAGTCCTCACAATTGAATTGACCTGAGAGGAGACTGACCTAATGAGAATATCCCTGAGCTGAATTGAAATGTGATTAGCATCAAATCAGGGAAAAGTTGGCAATAATCAAAGGTAGATAAATCTGGTCTCTCTCTGTCTTTCTCCAAGGTCAGTGATTGTCGAAGGCCTCATCAAACCTCTATCCTGTAATGATCTGACATGCGACTCCCCATATTGCCATCTTCCCTCCTCCATTCTCCTCAGCACTTGGTCCATTTCAGCACCTCTAAATGAGGTCACATTAAAGACGCCACTACAGATTCTTCAAGACAAAGTGAAATTCAATGAAACCCAGTGGAAATAACATCCAGCAGCTTCTTATGTAACAAGCTTTTTATCCCATATTCCCAACCCTGCCTCGAATCCAATCTCTGCCCCTGCAACACATCTTTACACTATCCCAGGTGTATTAAATAGAAATCAGGGCTTGGTTACAGGTCCTTTAATGATCATTTGGGCCAGCTAATATCTGACAGTTTATCCAGGCAGGCCGCCACAGCGGACTTCCTTCCATCTGACATTGCTGTGACTCCATTAGCCAAAGTGTTGGAAGTAAATGATGGCAGGCAGTGCTTGGCAGTGTCAGAGCCCGCTCAGATCAGCCGGCCTCTATCGATTCAATCACAAAATAAAGGATGGAGCCGGGAACAGGCACCACAGGTGCATTTCATCCAACCAAGCCATACTCTGTCTTTTAAACATTGGCACATTGCGACTTAGGGAGCCATTCATTTCCAACACTGCCTTGGTCAAGTGTGTGTATGGCACATCGCACAGCTACACAATCACGTGACTACAAAACACAAGGCCACAAATGCGATCAGATATGCGATGATTATGTTCAAAAAATATTTTAATATAAAAGACATAGACACAAGTACACATATTCTCCTGCCCACACATGCAAACACAAAACAGAGATCACAAAACATTGGATTGATTAAACACTTTATCCAAGGACGTAGAGCAAATACAAAATACACCAGCATTTAAACTATGCTTGGCCGTCTGTTTTTTGTCAGCACTTGGAATCAACTGTATTGGTACAGTAAATTGCCTGATGGCTTTTACTGGCCAGGGGAATAAGAAAAGGAGAGAGAGCGAGAGGAAGAGAGGCACAAAGACCATCTTTCAAATGACCATGTTTACCGTACAGAGCAGTCCCACAGCAGTTCTTTGAAAGATGGTCTAAATCACATATTGTTGCCTGCCTAACTTTACTCAATAACATTTCAGTTGCTATAAAGATGCACTGAGAAGCAGCCATTAAACATCACTTTATTGCAATAAATATTATGTTCTGATAATCAGTGTCAAGCAGAAATATAAATGATTATATCATTGTTTATCACCCAGTAAAGCAGCAACAGACACAAGAGTCTCATCCCCACAAATTTAGACCACCAGGGTCTGGGAAATAAAAAAAAAATAAAAAAATTAAATGAACAATAATGAAAATGCCTGGGAGTTGTAAAGGGGATTAACTAAAATACAGATTATTTAATTAAATAGTCATTTGTTTTAGCACTTTTCACCACTTCCTGTCTTTCATTCTCAACAAGTCCTCCAAGTTAAATGACCAAATAGGTCACTTATGATACTAACAGCAGGCGTACTGGACCTTTGTTGTCATGGTAACAATAATAAACGCACGGTTAAGTTTGTGGAATGGTCATGGTTTGATTAGGTGTAGGCACACAAACTACCTGGTTAGGCTTCGGAAAAGATCATGGTTTTGGTTAAAATAATAACATTAAGGTTTGGGGACCTTCGTCGTCATGGTTACAATAATAATCCCATATTTCAGGTTGTGGAATGGTCAAGGATAAACGAAACAACGTTGACTGTTTCACATGAGACAAACAGCGGTCTCTTGTGTTAAAGTCCTGAGTTTTGTAGAACCCTACGTCAAACCCAACTTCCTCCACTTAACATGGACTGTGTCGCTGACTCCATATGCTATGTCACCTGCCTCCCTTCTATGCACCAGTTGTTATTACTACAATAAAACATAACTATGGGTTGTAATAAGCTGCTTGCACAAGCGACCTATGAGTTCATTTTTTTGCAGGACAGTCTCTTCAATCTCTTTTGTATAAGCTAATAAATTGCTGTTTTAGGTGCAAAATAGTAACAGGAAATAATAGAAACTGATGGATTGGCAAATTACTTGGTCATTTCAAGGATGACATGATTAAATAACTAATACAAACTTCCCTTTTCTAATGGTTAGGATCAAGTGTAGAAATGCATAACTGTGTGTGCAGATATACTTTTCCATGTGTTGAAACTTCCTTTAGACTTAAAGAGGATAAATTTAAATCCAAACCCTGGAGCAGAAGACGCACAACAGTAAGGAATATGGCACAAAAAAGGTGTATGGCTTACTTACTGTTTGATGAACGGCACTTAAACTAGCCATTAGCCTTCCCATCACCATACAATTACCTCAGTGTCAGCCTGCCATTACTTGCACCTCACAGCCAGTGAGATCATCGCACCGTTATGTTGTACTAACAGCTTAGCACGCACCGTCTTTCTCCCCTCACTAACTCTAAAGAACACGTGGGCATGCACACGCACACACAAGGCTGCCATAATGTCTTTCATGTGCCTTCCTCGTGGGAATCATGGAAAAAATAGGTGGGACATGGCTTCTAAATGTTCCTTTGTGTCTTCAGGGTGAAAAAAAAACTGTAGAATGCAGTCACCACACACCGCAGCATCCCACGCTCTGTTTGTAACACATGGTGTCCAAACATAAAACTTTAACCAAGTGCTCAAGTGCTCTCCTCTAAGACAGCTGCTGAACGTGTTTGCTGTCATGAATAGGATGTGTGGAGAAGTCAAAGGTTATAGTAGCTTGTTTACATTCAGGCCCAGACTTAAATCTCCTTTGTCCTGTTGTGGTTGTAGGTGATTTTCTAAAGTGTTGCTGCCGAGCGACTTTGCACTCTCCTTAGCCTCCTGTTTTCTTGAAATTTGCCTCCGCTGAGTCTCTTGAGCTTCCCCGACAGCTTTCTCTGGCCTTTTTGACTCAGCGGGGATCCTGCTTTAAGGGAATCATCCGTATATGAAAGTCTAAGTATGGACTTTGCATGAGACAAAATGCTTCAAGAATCTGTCCTGTAAGAGAATAATTCTGCAATTTCTATTGGTACTAATCAGCAATCCTTATAACCTTCAACACCACCTAACCCCTCGCAGGTAGACTGAGTTAGTTTTGTGCCGGGTGCTCACTTATTTCCTCTTTAACTCTCATGTATCCCCTGGCGATTCTCCGAACTCTTCTCTGGTCCCTCATTATAAGTTGCACAGGATAAGAGCCTCTGCTAAATACCTAAAATGTAAATTTCTAGAGTGGATTTGCTTGGGGACAAGTGCTGCAAATAGCCCCCACAGACACAGTCTTTATCTAAAGAGGGAACGTTATCTCAGGGTGTAGTAACTCGGAAATGCAGTATGTATATACGATGCCAGAGGACACATTTCTATCTGTCCATTAGGCTCAAACAAATGCTGACCACAAGCCATACAGGCTTATACTTGTTGGGTGCGGCGTTTAGTCATTATTTTACTGTCAAATATGACAAATATTTAAAAAGGTGACATTGTTTACATAATGAGTGGCAGGCAAAAAAATGCATGCTGATAATATATATTGATAATATCCTTTATTTGTCTCCCTGATTCACAACAAACATCCACTGGAATAAATCCATCAAAAGAGGATATAGGTATTGGCCTGGTTTGCATGTTTTACATAAACAGAACTCTATCTGTTGGAATCTATACGGGCACTTCACTCAGATGCCAACAATTCACTCCACTGTGGATTATCTGTTGTTTGTTTTTAGAGCTGTGCTCCAGTTCAGAGACTGCCAAAGCCAGAGAGTCAGACAGATGAACTTGCACCTCTTCCTGCACCAAGATGAAGCACCTCACTTCACACTGTTCAGTGATGGTGCATTTAGGTGGTCCTTGGCAATTCCTAAAGACAGAAACTTCCCAGTTCACCACAGGGAAGTAACTCTCAGACAGCCAAAGCCAGCTGACTAAAACCCCACTTATCTATCATCATCGGTATATTTAGGGATGTCACAATCACGTTTTGAAATTCCCTTACTGCAGATGCCAAGTCTGATCTAATATACTACTTGCAAAAAATAAGCACTCTTGATTAGATAGGTATCTGGAACATCAGATTAACAGGTGAGGCCTACTGACTGTGGCACACCTTATTTTATGACATCTGAAATTGATGTAAAGCAATCAGCTGTAGAGAAGACGTATCACTCCGTTTGAGAAGGCTATCTTAAAAGATTGCAGGGATGCAGCATTAGCAGGCTGAGGTGGACAGAACATAAATTGCAGTAAAGTACAGACTGGTATTTGGGATATAAGCTTTATTTTTAGTGAACAGGCCTACCAACCCTTTAAAATGTGTGCATTGACCCTGATACCACAACCCTATGATCAGCTTGGGGCATATCTAGTGTAAATAATTGTCACAGCCTAGTTGAGTTGAGTTGATGCCTCGTTTCCTTTTTTATTTCCATTTTGCAGTGTTTTTACATCGGTTCAGTTCCTCTTAGTTAATGTAGTTCAGATATTTTCATAAAAGTTCCCAAATGTGACCAGAACTGTGTGAAAATCTGAACATTTAACAGCTGACCGTGACAGGATACACTAGTTGTGTCCTTTTAAGAATATGAGAGAGAAAAGTGTTTTTCTGATGAATTTAAAGGAGCACTTGTAATAGGACAGGCTTGTCAAGCCTATAATGACACATTCAGTCCTGAGACGCTGAATGAGAAAGTGCCTGAACTGGGACACAGGTCTTAAAGTCCTTGAGTAGAGGGAAGTCATTTAAATACGGCATGGCTGTTTGTGTTCTTTGAATTGTAATTTGGCTCTCTGTTTGACTTAACTAAGTAGTGAGGAGCAGGCAGAGACAGCTTTTTTTTTTTTTGGAAACTTGTTTTCTTCTTAAATTCTTATTTGGTGAGTGAATTCTTTCAAACGTGAGGTTTTTAAAATGCACTCATTCATATAATCTCTCAGAGAATATAGAGTGGATTTTGTAGATCAGAACATTTGTGCTGTAATTACTTGAGATCCACGTTGCCACCATGGCTGGTGAATTACTGGGGGGATGCCAAAATTGATTAATGCTGAAGAGATCTGTGTTTGTTTGCCATCCGTAAATCTGACAGACAAAGACAGTTGTAGACATTGCCATTGACATTATGCTGGAAAATATTTAGGTTTGATCTCTTTGTACAATGCATGAAAGAATAAATGAACAATCAAATATCTAATGAACAGTTAATTTCCCCCCCCACGACATTTTGCGCTAGTAATGTAGTACTCAACAGAAAGCGGTGCTACTGATTCAGTAGACATATATTTCTTTTTAATCAACAGAATCTGCACCCTCTTTCTTCCTCAGCAGGAAGAAATCGCTAAGGCACAGAGGACACAACAACAAGCTGAGGCAAGCCAGCCAGTTAGGGCACTGGCAGCCTCGCTGAGCATGGCTTAGCTCTGCCTGACGCAGCATTATCAGGGCCGACACATTGGTTGGGCACCATACCTGCTGTTCCCATCTGTGGCAGTGCTGGCCTCACCTCTGCCAGGCGACTGCAGCACCTGGTGAAGCTCCTGTACCACTTCAGAGGACAGAGCTGCACACTGAGAAATAGGTTTTATACCACTGGCAAGGAAAAGAGACAGATAGCAGTGAGAAAGCAGGGGTTTGCTGGGGTGTTACTTACTGTTCAACTATGTAGGGTGGTGAATACTTGTTTGTTTATGACTTTGGTGAAAGCGCCGTGCCTGTCATTGGCAAAAAGCCGGCCAGACAGATCGATGATGAGGAGCTGCTGCTGCTGCAGCCATGCTAGGCATGCCCTGATTTAATTCACCCACTCTCCTTGGATGAGGTTTGGTTTTGGGTCACTTTAATCCTGATGCTTCTGCTCATGAGGCAAATGATACATTCTCCTGCCTGGATCAGAATAGTATTATTCATTAATTCCCTTTATAATAATCAACATGTTGTAGCATATTAGTGAGTAAATGCTTACACAAGTCCCCAGCGTGACGGTGGAAATGATAAATGTAAACGTTGATTAGACAGAAAAGTGCTTTAAGATCAAGGTGATCTCAGTGTGATCAAAGCTGAACTGACAGTCCAGTGATCACATTATATGGAAATGAACTAGCAGTGAAGATGCTGTTCTTTTGTTTGCGGTTTAGGCATATGTATATATTGTCACCTTCAAAAGAAAAAAAAAAAGACAAAAATGGAGGAAAATAGTACAATTTGGGAGATGATCCAAAACAACTCCACTGGGCTTGTGAGAACCTCAAAGAGGTTAAAAAACAAAAGATGACAGAAAGATTCCTTGTTCTGAAACAGTGTATTTTAGCGTCATCTCTAAACCCTAATAGTCCCCATCTACCCCTCATTCTTATCAAAAGGCTTTTCTTCTAGAAAGTGAAAAAAGAAACAACTGAAGTTCTTTGAAAAGTATACTTTTTTTGAGTAAAAGCACAGCTAATATGCTTCAGTTACTTCTCTAAGCCATGTGTTCATCCTTGTGCTTCACATGGTTACACTATTCATTCCCTGAAGGTTAGATACACACAGAAAAACACCAGAAGAAAACGATGCTAGTGGGACACACAGAGAGCTCATATTCTCATTTAAAGCATCTATTTTTAGACCGAATGAAACAGATCTACCTCTTGTAAATGTGAAAAGATAGAAAAAAAACAACTTTGTAGTAGTAATAAAAAGTAGGAGCAGGTAAGCAATATCCTGTAAAATACCAACGGTGCAGAGTCATTCACACTGTATTGAGTGGGTTTGGAAACCAAAGCCAGGCTTTTACACTTCAATAAAGACATTCACGAACCCGACTTTTCCTGTAGGCAAAGGTCTAATAGCCTGGAGTGCTTTCCTTTCAGGTGAATGCGCTTGTTCTAACAGGTGCTTAATAATAGAGGGAGAATGCAGTGGAAATGGGGATACAAGCCTGAGCCACTGTAAGCAGGTACACGAAACACAATGGGATTAGAGAGTAGATTGATCCTGGCTTTGTGTGCTGTCGTTTGGCCAGATTACCACAGCCACCGTTTTATTGTGTGGAAATTGGACAGAAATTTGTTTTCAATTTGCCAGCTGCTTGAATTGCATTTGGGCATGCCTGTTTCTGTGTGTGTGTGTGTGTGTGTGTGTGTGTGTGTGTGTGTGTGTGTGTCTGTGTGTGACCCAGAGGAGAGGTGTGGAGAGGAGAAATGTACCGTGCTGTGCACTCTACAATTTCACAGGATTAACCAGTTTCCCTGAGATAATTGTGTCGCTCGTGACACTGAATCAACTGTATTCATTTGAAAGCCTGACACGAAACGGCGAGACTTGCGAAGATGCAACAACCTGGGCAAGCAAGCCTGACTCCAACCGAGGGAAGTAGCATTGAATATCAGTGTGTGCACATCTAAATGAGCTCCATGAGATCCAACTGTAACGGCAAACATCCTACAAAGTGTAGACTGAATCGATTGTGCACAGACTGCAGCAGTTTTTATTTACTGTTGCTTCCCTCTGCAACTGCCAAAGCATGTATGCACAAATTATGGTCCAATTACAGACACATGCGATTTCAACACAGTGCAGCTTCTCTTAACGGCACATGTGGCATTTTTGGGAAAACATTCCAACATGTGTTTGTGGGTTCGCATTCTTTCTAATCCCTTTGTGTAGATAATTTTTGGTATTTTTCCCTTAATTTGTTGACAGTGGACGGTAATAGAAAACATGGGGAGAGAAGTAGAAGGAGATGGAGCAATAAAAGTACCCAACAGAAGATTCTGTGCTTTAATACCCAGAAATGAGTATTAAAGCATTATCAATACCCAGAAATTAGTATTAAAGCATTACCCTAAGCCTAGTCAGTCTGCTACAGCGTCCTTTTCAAGATTCTGTATGCAGTGGGTTTCACCATGCCTTAACCAGACTGTAATTGCTCTGCATTGTATTGATATTGTACAGGCAAAGTATTTAATAGACAAAATTCTGTGATCGACAGAGTTCGGTAGAATCATCTATTATCAATGAGCACTCCCCTCTCTGGTGAGATTTTGTTGAAGAGACAGTGTTGGTTTTATGCTTGTGGTTCATTGGGTAGAACAACCTTGACTAACACCAGAATTTCATTTTGGCAGATACAGCATATCAATTAAGAGAGATAAGACCCTTCATGATTACCCTGATAAGAAAACATGACATACATGACATAAAAATCTTGCCTGGTTCAACAGTCCCCCTTTACATTCCCCCGACTTCACTACTTTAATGTGCAGGAGTCATGCCGTGTATTGAAAAAGCTCAGCATGCTGCACATATCCATCCAGTTTTACCCCATTTGTTAGTATTATTTGAATTGCATTGGACTGTGATGCCTGTGAATTGGAAATGGGAGGGTGAAGCTGAGACCACCTCAGTCCCAGTATTTTAGGCACAGTTCTGCCTCAGTGAGCCAGGCTGATTGGGATGCAGCGGGGTCTCTCCCTTTCTCTCCCTCTTGCTTTCTCCCCGCGTCTCTTGTTCTGCTCGGCCTGAAACAGACATTCTGATGAAAAACAGAGGGGGCCAAAATGTTTATGAAGGCAGGGCACATGCAGGAACATACTCACTCACAGAGAATATATCGACTTGTATTTCTGTGCATTGCAGGCACAGATACACAAATGTGCACTCAGTGCAGTCCTTGAATTTCAGTGCTGCTCCAATATACTCTTGCAAAAAATATAAAATTTTACATATGTTCAATAATAGCTTTACAGAATTTAAAGTGCAAACTGACATTTGATTCCAGCACCACTCAGGACTGTAGCCAACAAGGAGAAAGACAGGCACCAAGGACAGGGAGAATGGGGAGGAAGTCTTCAAAAGACAAGAGCTGCAGTCTGGAACTTGACAGTGGATTGCACAAACTAGTCAAAACATGACAACAGTGTCAAACTGTCCACCACATCCCAGGCCATGACCGAACATACAGTACCACACTGCAGGTGGATGAAAGTCTAAGGTGAATCGAATTAGTCTAGGTGAAGATGATAACACTGAGTGAAAATGAAGATTTATTGAAGATTTATTGTTATGTGATTGCCCTCTATTATTATTAGAGGACAAAAGACATCTGTTTAGAATATCGTACAATCCATCATCAACAAAAATGTGATCAGAGATACAGGAATAAATGATTTAAGGTGGTTCAAAAATATATATATATATCCCCATCCACAGCCAAGCTTGTTTCTTGATGGCTAATTCCTGGATGTGATAACTCATAAATAAAGTATGTGTTTTGGTATGTAGTAACAGCTAAAAGATTGTGGTTCTCTATCCAATTCTGAACACCAAACCCCCACATCAGATACTAGCTAAAGCAAATAGTGGTTTAAAGTTAAAAAATAATAATTCCGATAGCCAAAAAGAACAGGAAATATACACAGACCGAGAAACTTTGAGCCCTAATTTGGATCCAACAAAAAAGAAGGGTGCAAAAAGTAAATGACAATCTGAACTGTTAGGAAGTTTCAACAAATGAAGCAATCAATTTTCTTATGGCCTTGAAAATCCATTGAGATAGTTTTGATATTAACACTTAATTAAATGGCCCGTTGTTGCTTGAGTGAAGGTAATCCTGCCACTCCCGCTGAGAATCAAAACCTGACATCTTATTATGGCTTTCGTAGGCTGCATCGTTTAAGTTAGTAGTTCAATATGATTTAATCCCAAAGATTCACACTAACCCCCATATAAAACCATGTTTCAAGCAAGAGCAAATCAACACAAACACAGAAACACACACACACACACGTTTTATCCACTGGTATCTTGTGAAGGCCTTAAACTGGCCTCATCCCTCACAGAATCTCTCTCTCTCTATCACACCGCTCTGTCACTGGCTGCTTTCTTGTCTTGCCCTTAAAACTTGCGATCACTCTGCCCTGTCTTGTGATTGCACATTTCACTTGAAAGGTTTACCGAACACCGGAGTCACCAACCTGTGGACAAATAATGAAGCGGGATTAAATGGAGTAAAGATTGCCACATGCCACGTCTGTGCGCCTTTGTCTATAGCTCCAGTGACATTTAGCAGTACTCAGAATCTGCAAGGACTGATTGCACTGTCTCAATGACACTGATACCTACGGAGACCATGTCATGTTCATTTGCATTTCACTGACAATGTTGACTTTGTTTCTAAGTGTTAGTGTTTTTCACCTCGCTTTGGCTTTTGAGATGAGCGTTCCCAGCCTCCTCTTCATCTTTAAGCCCCCGTGTCTACACGTTTGTCTGGAGTCAGCCAGGCATACGGCGAAGATTAACCACACATTGTTTTAGTTGTGTTTGTGTATGTCTCTCTGTAGCCTGGATGTTGGGGGAGAACAAAACACCATCTGAGCATGTCCAGGATTATCATCATCTCCATGGCGACTGCCTCCTCCACCTTGCTCTCTTCCTCTCTTTGGTCCTCTCTCGCTCTCTCTCTCTCTCTGAGGGTAATCTGTGGTGTTCGCTCTGATGCGCCCACTCATTCATCTCCCATCCCTGCCACAAAATCTGAATTCTGAAATTGCAAAAGGAGTAATAAACAAGATTGACTGCAGCTCTCCCTATTGATTGCTGCTCCAATGTGCTCACATGATTTGTAATATTACCCCCGCCTTCTCCTTCTCTTCCTCCAACAACAGCGCCCAATGGTCAGACCACATAGAAACAAGGCAAATTATGATGGGACAGAAATCAATTCCTACTACATTAAGCTACTTGTTCTCTCATGGCCATAGGGGTTGAAAAGTGAAAGGAAACGGGTACTAAGAAAAGTAAAAGACATAAAACCCAGAAGCGAAACTCTCCATTATGATTTTCATCTTAAGGTGATTTTATCAAACACCATTATACATATAAACAAAGATCTTTCAGCCAACATCAGCTGTTGAATTCTATGCTATTGCTGCTGTTTTCCTGTCCTAACAGGATAAAAGATCAGGTGTATGTGGTATATTTACAAAAATATATCAGAAGGCAATGCAAAACAAATGTGTTTTTAAAAAAAAAAAAAAAGAAAAAAGAAAAAGAAGCCAAAATATGACTTAACACTTTAATAGAAACCCATAACATGCTCAGTTTTGAGTTGAATGTGCTCTCTGTGTGTAATGAAAAGCTTCATTGTGTGGCACTGATGACTAGTTTGCTGAAAGAGTTGCTGTCTTGCAGCTTCTTCCACAGTCAGGAATAACAATATAATGACAATAAATTAGACAAACAAGTGAGATATATAGGAGAGCTTATGAATTCTGATTTAAAAAAAAAAAAAAACAAAAAAAACAGAACTGTGACATCCTTATTGTAACTGAGATTAAACTGCCCTTGGACAAGCGGGTGCTCGCGTCTCCTTGTCACATTTTTCAGACGTGTGCACTGACATGCGACCACCTCCTATTTGATACAGTATGTGGTAACAACTTGGTTTTTGCCAGGGACCAAAGATTCTGATTTGTTATTCACTGATAACAATGTGTGTGTGCATTCAGCATAATTGCTGCTGTACATGAACGGAGAAGAGAAAAGAGGGGAGAAGGAAAGAAAGAATGAAGAGCATTTTCATGTCCAAGTCTGAATTCCACAGTTCACTGCCAGATATTTAAGTCCAATAAGATGCTGAATCCCCCCCCCCCCCCCCCCCCCCCCCCCCGCCTTCGCTCTCTCTTGGTTATGCTTCCTCTCCTCTTATTACCATGTTTACAACTTGTTGGCACCCAGAAAGCTATCTTGGCTTTGGTAGCGGCAGCATGGAAAATAAAGGGAAAGAATTTTGAAAACATGTCAGTGAGTACGCTGATATAAGAGGATCAGACATGCAAGAGTGGAATTGGGCCCTTAAGTGTTCCAAAAGGGAATAAAGGGCGAATTATCATTTAATCCCACACTGGTCAGTATGAGGAAGAGGATGAGAGGAAAGAGAAAGGGTTCATTTGTGCTACAAAAAGGATGTGAGATAGTGGGAACTGTCTCAGACAAAGGTTTGTGGGATTGGAGGATGAGGACGATGGTGGTGGAGAGAGGAGCGGTGTGTGTGTGTGTGTGTGTGTGTTGGGGGGGTCATCCCTCCATCTGTAAGCCAGTAAATAGCAGAGCAGCTACTCGGGCAGAACAGGTAGAAAAGTTCCTCTTTGCTAACATTTCCCGAAGGAGAATCAGCTCCTTCTAAATATTTGATCACATCTCCATTCGGTGAACAGCAGGACGATGACAAAGGAAAGAGGCCAAACGGCAACAATGTAGGATGAGCCGAAAAAATTGGTCTTCACTCACCTGTGGTTCACAGACCGCTCACTTTCAGAAGTGTGTTTGGCTTGCATTATGACAGGACCATGAATTTATTACCATGACTCCACTTTTGTCTTTTTATTTATTTTTTATAACATTTTGGGCCTCCCGTTTAGTGTCACACATGAGGAAGCAAACGCTGCATTCCAGTCCATTGTGGAAAAAAAAACAACAAAAAAAAACCTCACTGAGAAAAACACTGAAAACACATTCTGCATACAAACAGCCTGGATGGGTTTCATTTGCAAAATGGCCGCATGTCACAGCATTGCACTGAATAAAAGTTAAACATGATTCACTGTAATGCGCTGAAGATAAGCACTGAAGTAATGCATCTCACTGAGTGCAGGTCTGTTTGTTTCATTATGAGAGGGCTGGAGAGATAAAGGTGCAGGGAGAGATAGCATGTGTGTATGTGCGTGGAATCCATCGCTGAATTTCTCACTTGTGAACATATAACAAACGAGCAGGCTGTGATACCCAACGTCAAATAAATACATGTGGATGTGACTCTTCTTTCCTACATGGGGGAGGCATTGTAAGCAATACAGGGAGGTTTTGTTTGATCAGGGAGGTAAGGAAACGCACAGACATGGTCCTGCTAGTCACAACCAACGTTGCTCTTGCGTGACCAGAAATATGTCCGAGGAGACGAATGAGGAAGAGATGCAGGTGCAGCTACAACTACAAAGTAAATCTCCAGCTTCCTGTAATGACTTACAGGTCCCTCAACATTCAGCTGTAGGTCCCCATGAATGTAATATCTCCATCAGAGAAATATTCATGAAGGTGAAGAGTGTACTGCTTGTGGATATACAACAGAAATCGATTTATTTCTAAGGGTGGATAACTGCTTTCCTGTTTTCTCATCCTGATGCTTTTTTTTTTTTTTTTTTTTTTTGAATGTGAATAGTTTGCCAGATGTAGCACTGATACGATGAGAAACAAACACAACATCTCCAAATGTTGTGAAATTGTGTTGTGAAATCCAGACTACAGTTCACGAATTTTGAAGAAAGGACTTGCTTTCAATATTCAACTTATGCAGGTTTTTAGTTGTGTCCTAAGTCTTTTGTAGTGCAGACATATATTTCTCCTTGTGTTTATCCATATTTTTGCATAGGATTTATTCATTTTGTCAAGCAGGGAGACCTGCACAGACCTTTTTCCACAGTTATTTACAGAAATTATCAATAATTCAGTACAACTCAAAGACAGAATTGTTTTAATATTCAATGATTAAAATAGAGATGGTGATACCTAAGATCTTAGTATTGGTCAATTATGCAAGGTAATAAAAGGTCACCGGTGATGAGGAGCATATTAAAGTTAAAGGAAATGGAACGGAGAACTTACCACAAGACAAAGGCAGGAGTAAGAGAGAGACTTTTGGAACAGACTGTGTCTCGAAAATGCTTTGTGTCAGCCTGCTCACCGTTTCTTCTTGGCTGATTAGGCGCCATTGGCAGAATCTTTTTTTTTTTTTTTTTCAGTTCAATTTTAAATTTTCAAGCCCCGACTCATGATGTATTACCATTATCGCTAACTGTGAGACTCCATCGAGCTGTCTGGTACCTTTGGACATGCGTGGAAATTGCTGCAAAATGCTAGTCTAAATGTAAATTGACTCAGGTAATTGTTATCTTTTGTGAGTAGAACTTTTCTCATTGACTACTCTTTTTAGGGTATTCTGATTTTTTTTATTCAGCATAATTTGAATTTAATGCCCCAAGCGCATGGTGAAATAGGGTCATATAACCTGTTAAGAAATGCATTTTTGACACTTTAACCTCTGTTTGTAAGTGCCTTCAATTTGAATGAAGTAATAACAACACTGTTTAGTCTGTGAGGAACCTTTGCAAACTATTACAGTGTTTGATATCATTGCACATCTATTTACCATGGTAATAACCTTTCTCCTGTTTTCTTCGACTCTTGTACTGCATCTCAACAGTCCCAGATTAAACAGAGTCGTGTTTAAATGTTTCCCAAGGATCTTGTATTTCTTTGGCAATACCTGCGTCCCATCTGTTCTCAATTTGTTAACCCTTGGCAGAATTCTGGATCCTCTAATATCCAGATTTTTCTAAAAGTAATGTTCCATGAAACGTGATGTTAACAAACGTTTAATTGTTAACTCTGAAACATGAATACAATTGTAATGGACAATAGGCAGAAAAATAGTACTAATATGATCTGATGGAATAGTTGCAGGTATTGTTTATTTTTGATCAGGCAAATACTCAACCTGTAAATGTTTTTCTAAATATCAAGGGGTTAAATTGTTGCCAGGTAAGTTCGGGCTGTGCATGAGCCAGGTTTGTTTAATTCCTTCTACCCCAACCATCATGACACTAACAGGCCCTTCTTTGACTGCAGAGGTTTAGTTTAATTCCTCCATGTCTTTCTCTCTCTGGCACTCAAACACACTCTGTGTGACATGCTTCATGCGCTGAGGGATCCACCGCTGATAAGCAAACCCCCCATACCACCACCAAAAACTGATTTCGGGTCTCCAAAGCAGAACTGTCCAAAGAGGACTATCTCCACAAAGCTGCCACGCATGAGCTGGTGAGCTGTCTCATTGATCTGCCTTTCCCCACAGTCCAGCCTGGGCATTCACTCTTGTTTGATACGCCTTAGCGAGTCCACTTTGGAAAACATCACCCTTGTGGGGGAGGTGGGGGAGATTTAAAGGAGAAAAAAAAAAAAAAAAACTCTCTCTCACTCTCCAAGAAATAAACTTTCGCTCCAGCCACCCGCTGCAGGCTACGCGCAGTGATGTCATCTAATAAAATGGAAATTGTATGCATGCTATGCAGGGGATACGAGCGGGGCTTTACATATGGTGCCATGCACAACGAAGTGAAAGAGGCTAATCTGGCACTGATGCTTGCACATGCGTTAATGTGGGTGTGTGAGTGGGAACATGTATCACACATAAGTTAAAGCATACATGTTTCCCCGCATCACGCCAAAGCTACCTACAGGCCAGATGCATGTCGTGAGAGTGTGAAAAGGTCAAAGTTCACAGCATCATCCTGGGACCCTTGTATTCCCCCTCACCCGCCCAACATTCACATGCACACACCATTTTCATCATTTCTTATTCATTTAGATGCCTTGAATGTGGAATTCCTGGATGAAACATACTGAAGATGTAAAATTACGTCCTGTTGGTTTTTATGCTTAATTTTTCTATGATTGCATACACAAACATAAAGAATTTGAGCATCCAGGGTGTCTTTACTCCCTCCCTCTCGTCCTCTGTGGGTTGCTGGACAGACTTGTATTTGCACTCCTGCTGCCTTATTGTTAGGTAGTAATTTGGCCTTGGGCCTCCACTGCTCCTGTAGGTAGGTGGATGGGTGTTGTCTGGAGTGTTCCAATGTTTTCTACCAGAGCATTGGGACCTTTTTGTGGGTTTAAGATCACATTGCCGTAATGGAATCACTGCATAGTGGGAAACATGGTGAGTCATGCCTCTAGTGTGTGCATGAAAATGAGTGTGCTGGTGGCAGTGGTAGGGGGTGGGGTGGGCAAGCCAAGTTTGGGCGTGCATTTCACTTGTTTATGCCAATTTACAATAATTATATGGACATATACCAAGTAATTCATATTCAAGAGCAATGTACTCGACTGAGCTGCGGTCTTCAGTTTTGCCATGTCCCACACCCTTCTGCTGGTGTGAAAGACATCCTTCTGTCCTCCCCACTTTCTCTAGCATAGGTCAGGAAGTGTTGCTCAAGGAAGCAGTTTCTATACTTTATCCAGTCATTTCCTGGTTTTCAAGAAAGGGTTAGGGTTAGTTGTCACGAGGTAGCCAACATCCTCTAAATGAAAAAAAGCATGTGCATTTTGGAACTTCAAACACTAGGAGACATGAGTGACTTCACACATTGATAGAAACATGCTTATTTTCATGACACAGGGCTGACTCCTTAAATTACCTTTAAATGCTGCAGCTGACCAGGTTGTGTTTCTTACAAGTAATAAACGTGGGGAAATGAGCAGAATTTGTATCTAGGTGTGGAGGAGCCACATTGTGTACAATGGGCCCAAATGCGCAAAAGTAATCAAATTAGTTGAGTATATTTATACAGCTGCTACCACCAGCAACTGGGAAGGTCCATCTTGATTGACCTACTCAGCACACGCAACATGCAACAAGTTCAAATTCGGTTGAGGCCATCAAAAGGTTGTGGAGAAGGAAACAAATCAAAATATTGGAGGACAAAAAAAACCCCAAAAAAACACTGAAGGCCCTAAACAAGCTCTACAAAAGCACAAGTGCTCCAAGTGCAGCATGTTTACCAAAAAATGCAATGAATACTGACCCCACAACAGCTACCACGTGTCAGTCTTTAGATGGCTCTGTTTGTGCTCATGGGGTTATAGTGGGTAACTTTCATTGTCATGCATCTACTATTAGGCCCAAATTAGACAAAGAATCCTATACTGAGGATTCTTTTCAAAAACTTATCTCTTCCCATGGGTGCAGTAGCTTTGATTTGATTTAACTTGATCCCTGCTTCTCAGATGTCATTTAAGGTTCCTGGCGTCACCATTATCTATTTCATCAAGCAGATGCGAGATGGGCACTTTTGTTGCATTCCCTGGCTGGCAAACTTAAAGGTCAGAGATCAGTGCTGTTTTTCATCCAAACAAAATTCTGCAAACTTGATATTATCTTGCAAGGCTTCCCGAAAGCTCTTGAAAGTTGACTTAGTAACATATAAACTGCACGTTCACACAAACACACACACACTATGTGAAGCCAAGGAAATCAATCTATGTTGACTGATAAGTGATGGGAACTGAAGTGTGTCATTGACCCGAACAGCTGCTCTATTTGTCAGAGGAGGGCTGTGTGCAATGCCCATGAAACCTCCAGGAGGAGGGCTACCCTCTCAGCTGAGGATTTAAGATGTGATAAGGTAATTGCCCAGTGTTTAGACAGTAGTATCATCGGTTCTCCATCTCCAGTCCACCGTCAAGGAGGTTAACGACCAGGAGCCCAGACAGTGATTAAACATTTATACGGGACACCTAACCCCTTATATATCAAATGGTCTCTGCAGCGTAGGCCTCTGACTGTCCAGCTCATCTTACCCCTCTTCCAAAATCCCTGTACCCCTCATCAGCCTCTTCTGTCTCCAGACCTTCACAGTACACATGGGACCTGTAACCCTCTGGACGCTACTCATAGTTTTTTCATCATCTTCTTGGAATGGCCCTCCATGCATGTATTTTCAAACAATACTGCATGGGCTGGGACCACTACAGCTTTAAAAACGGCATATTACACACATAAAACAGGAAACTTCCTCTCCCGGATTCTGAGCATTTATGAGTAGTCTCATTTCAGCAAAGGACAACTGCTTTAGCTGCTGTGGCGGGAGCGAAGCTGCATTCGCCATTACGTGTATCTTAAAAACCTTGAACCATTCGAGTGTTATGAGCTATACTTTGCCAGCAAACGTTACCAAGGATGCAGAACCTTTTTTTTTTTTTTTTTTTTTTTTTTTAACCAGCATCCTGATATGCTGAAAAGCCTAATCCAGGGAGGCTTTTACGAGCTTTTAAACTGATTGACCATATCGTCATGGCCCTGGAAGCTCCTCCCAGTGTGGTGGTTTTATGTGCAGGAGCTGGCCACTGAAGAAAGGGTGTGGGGTTACCATTTTGCCAGAGGGTGAACCTGTCCTTTGCCATAGTTCCTCCCCCTCTATTTCAACCTCTTAATTTGTATAATGCATCAAGAAACAAAGCCAAGACAATATAAAGAGTTTTACTTCCTCTGGTGCTTTCCCTCACAATATACTTTCTAAATTGAAGGAAATAAGAGAATAGAAAAGGTGGATCAATAAAGCCTTACCAGAAGTGGCCCCTGTAGCAAAGCTGCTCTGCTACTTCGTGTAATAGCCATTCCCACAAGACCTTTTCACCTGCTACCTTCTTCATCTGTTCTCCACTGTCTTTCAGCGTATCTCATTGGTGTTACTATGGCATCTGTGGAATCAAACAAAGGACAGCTAAGGTTTTGTGGCTAATCTTTATGGCCTGAAGGCACAGAGATAGGAACAGGCTGACACTTTATCTGGCATGTAGCCACTGGTCTTGTATGTACTTATATTGTTCTCCTATTGTTTTGCTCCCGTCCTCAGGGAGCTTTTCCATGCTCAATATGAACCTCAGGGTGTCTTTTAAAGATGATATTCTAGAGATCGATATGAATGAGTGTGGTCATTGGGGACATGGCCCTATTTGGAACAAGTGCACCGCTGTGTAAGACTATTGGGTGAACTATAGGCAGTCAAATCACATGACAGGCTCCAGGCGCTGGTCTGGTTTCAATCTCAGATAAATAAATCACAGCTTAATACCTGTCCCATATAATTCCTCCACTACACTCTGTGACTGGAATACAGACTTGGACGAAGGATGAAGCTGTGCACTGCAAAGAAAGCGGCGGTAGGGGCGGTAGCTTTGGATAAGAGGACAAACGTAGTGCTGGCAGACATAAAGGCAGGATCTGTCTCCTTCCCAGTCGCGGCTGTCCCTCTTTCAGCTTGGGCAGGGGATAGAAGTCGGGGATTGGGTTACTCTGATTAGAAGATTGCACAGGCTGACGCGCCGGGATAAAGGATGGGCAAGCCATGTTGGATGTAACCCAAGCTAGTCGCTACTCTCCAGGTTAATTGGTAGGATTAGAGAGACAGGTGTTCATGGCTTGTTGGGGGAACAAGTTACACCTGAGACACAGGTATTGATGGGCGTTTCAGCGTAGCATAAAATTGCTACATTAGGCGCTATTGTGTTTCTCAGTAAGTGTCCACAGATGCACTTAGAGGCAATCTTATAGGGCTTAAGCATCCTCACGCATGTATCAGCCTGTTTTCTGTCAGTGACTTTGCTGGATTTGTTTTACATGCATATTTTAAAGCAAGCTAATTCCGGTTTGCTTTAAAGTACGTTTTACTCTTCCTCCACGCAGACACAAAAACATTCAGCTCGAATTGTCCAGATCTGAAAGGCTAATGTTTTGGGAAGGAGAGGATTAAGATAAGTCTTTAATTTGCGGCATCTTTCAGGACTGTTGTGTACACAAGCCTTGGAGATTAGTGTCTGGCAAACAACAGCTCAATTAAGAAGTGACGATAAAGTTGCAGTGGGGGTCCAAATACTTGCAGAAAGCAATATACACAAAACACATTGCCACACTTACAGTCAATTTGTAAAGGGGTAATTAAAGGCCTTCTCTTTCTCTGAGTGGTTTATTGCCACCCAAGGAAGATATACAAATCCACTATACTTGGGCTTTAACCATGGTTTTGTGCAACAACAGATGCTTTTGGGTATTTAAATGTAACCAACCCTTTGCTGAAAACCTTTGTACTTAGTAACTAAGACTACCAGGCTTTCTCTTCAGCCTCACCTGAAACTGAACACCTGAACAAAGCTTGTGAAAGAAGTCCGTGACCAGGCTACAAAGGGGCTATTTGGTCAAGCTGGACTAGCACAATACCTCAGGGTCTGAGCCTGCGCTGCTTTGCACCAACGTCTGGCCATGTTTCCTCTTTCAATCCCTTTTTCTGTTACCAACCCTCCACTTTTCCACCCTCTGCCTTTTCTCCTGTGCACCTCTTCCCTTTCCAAGACCCAGTGAATGCCACTGACCCTTGCCAGGTGACGTTGACAGCAATGAAACACACAGCCACAGTCCACTCTAAATCTCAGTTGGATGGTATGGATCTGGAATCAGCAAGGAGGAAAAAGAGAAAGAGTCTCTTTCAGTATCATTGGCAGGTCCTTCTCCTTCACTGCCTTTCTTCTGTCTCTCTTTCACCCCACCGGTCCCGTATGGGCCTTTTAAAACTTCATAACAGGTTTACAGCATGGCAGATTCATTTAACATTACATTACACCACAGGAGCCTTGGCCTGCTGCCTCTGAACTGAAGGGGGAAAGGAAAAATGACAGAAAGTGAGGTGGCCACAGCCCAAAGCTCTTAACCCACTCAGAAACAAGTGGCTCTGTGTTCCTCTGCAGCCAACAATGGGAGCCCTAGCTACATGTTGATAATCCCCAGCGTGTTTTATATGCTCTTTAAGTATGGATTCATAATCGTGTTAAGAGCTTCCCGGGATGATCCGTCACGGCGAGGAAAGAGGCGGAGCCTTTGTGTAAACAAGCACCTTGCGTTATAGCTCATCTTTTATTACGAGGGCCTCGTCCTGGGATCTGATTAAATAGCTCTGGCTTAATGAATGAATAATGAAGCCGGTGATATATTTAGTTGTGTATCACATGTACAGTATTTACACATCTTTGTGTGGGTTGAGCTCTGCCTGGAGAGGTGTGTGTGTTTCAGTAGATGAGAGCTATTTAGTTGACGCTTTTATCTGTATTGGTGTTACAGATAGACAAAAAATATCCATAATTCATAAAATTTCATGATAGATAATGACTGTTGTATGTAATTTATCATTTTGCATTAATGCCACCTTTCAGGATGATGCAATAAAATCCACAAGAACCAAACACAGCCTTTAAAATCTGAAATACAACAAGGCTCATGGTGTCGACACAAGATGAATATGATAAGCTAATTGCAGGGCTGTACAGTATTGAATTGCACTGGCTTTACTGACTGTGGGTTTACATAATAAACTGGCAACTCAGTGTCATCAATCTGTCGCAATAATATGAGGCTCATAAGAGGTAGATAGGACTAATACTTTTGAGTTTTTTTTTTTAAGTTTTCCCTGTTCCCAGATAAAAGCTTGAAAACAGCTTAAACCAAGTGAACTGCGTGAAGTGAATGTTTTTTTCCCCACTAATTCTTAATCTCGGGTGTCTCAGAGGACATTTTTCAACTTATGAACTTCTCTCAAACATCCCTATCTGATTTGTCATGCTCAGAAATTCCCATTTTCCTCATATCTGATAGGCGGTTGACAGCTATGAGCCTCGTAATGATTGGTCGAGAGAGGCGCTGTTTAACAGGCGATAAGTATGCTCAGTGATGGGTGAGGATTCCATTAGGGGGAAATTAGGAAACTCAAGAATAGGAGTAGCAATAACGGCTGATATTAGACCTCTAAATCATCTGGCTCTCAAACCTTATAGCTGCCCAATCCTTCCTGTCTGCCCCTGTCTCTCCACTTCTGTCCCTCTCTCTCGCTTGCTCTCGTCTTTGAGACCTTGTCAGATTGGAAGAGCTTGATCATTCCACGTGCTCTCTGCGGACTCCTGGCCTAGCTGTTGATAAATTAAGCCCTCTCCTCTCACGGCACCAAAACACACATAGAGAGGACACACTATCTACACTATCTAGACCAGGGACTTGTGTTATTAATTTTGCACTGAGCTTCAAGGCTGTGGAAGACTCTCTGCATGTCCACTTGTATATGTGTGTGTGTGTGTGTATATGTGCATGAGTAAATGTGTAACAATTAAATTCTGACAAAAAGAGCAGTTAGACTGACTAATATATATCCATATCCCACTTGTAGTCAAGATTAAGTTGAGTTTTGAGGGACAACAGGACGGCGCATAATCAAAGTGACACCAACACATAAAGAAGCAGCAAAAAATTTGACAATATTAGACAAAAATCCAATGTTATTATTACGTACAGGAAAATATGTATTAGTAGCTCAACGGTTTTTTAGGATTAGATGGGTTTTTCACAAGAGTAGTTTGGTGTGTTGTGATTATCAATGACCGATAGAATTACTGCTTCTAGTTCTGCTAATTGGTAACTCCACTCTATTCTGTTATTGATGAATAACAGTATGAGAGGAGTGGAAAAAGTGTGTGATAGGAAAATGGTAAAAAAGAAAGAGATGTAGGCAATCACAGCTACCTACTTTGTTGGGGAAGGAATTCGGCCTTAATCTACTACTTTAACATGTTTCTGTCCTGTCAGACGATCAGGCAGTTTGTAAATGTGCTAATAGTTTAGCTAGATGGTATAACTGAAAATGAGCATACTTAGAAAGTTGCTAATAGTCTCTTATTGCACAGGAAAACTGTGCATGTGAGTGAAAGTTGAACAAGGATCAGTCTGTTTAACAGACTGTTTGCTGGCTTTCTTTTTCTCTCTCAAACTAGATTAGCTGACTTGGTGGTTTGTTTAAAATCTGTATGATCAATCAGCTGCTCGCATGATCTAGCTCATCTGAACTTTGTTGAACAATGTTGTTTCCAGATCTCAGCAATTCATTTGGTGAGCACAATGTGCTTATCAAAGGATAATGGCCAAACTACATAAGACCAGTGTTGTATATAAAACAATTATTTCTTCCTCTCAGTACATTGATAGCGCAGGCCATGTGATAAGGTTGTTACTTGTGTGTTTTCTGTGATTGCAGACACCCTGGGGGCGTCTGACATGGGGTTTGACGCCGGTTCGCTTGCATCTGAGCGAGACCCTTTGGTTCAGGTCAGTGAGCATACAAGCAGCGCAACAAAGCAGTAACACTTAGCAAGAGCAACTCTCTGTGGGTCCCCTTAATGTTGTCACATGCATGACATGGCAGACATCCAGACCTGATATACAGACAGCCTTTTCTGTGCAGATGATGGCTGAGACTGAAACAGCGGTCACTGTCAGCAGTCATAATTCATAGCTTATGGAGCTGTAGACGTCGTTTTGCATATACATGTACTTATCCTTGGACAGTTTGCGGAATGCACTCTTTGTTAATCAGCACCACGATTTTCAGCTTTACATCTGCACTTGTTTACACATGGGAGAAGCCATATGTCCACAGTCACTGAGCACCTCCTCTTAAAAGGCTAAAGGTCCCATATTATTCAGTTTTCATAATGTTTTTAAAAATAAAGCTCACGATAAAGATACGACTCTTACATAATAATAAATACATTTGAAGATTTGCAGAGCAGCAACAATACTGAATCCCGATTTGGACTCTTTCTGCAGTTCATTGTCAAATCAAATAAATAAAAATAACTGTCACAATTTCATATTATTTATTTAGAAATTTTAAATACTGAAAATAAAATTAATTTAGCAGATAGATGACAAAACTTGCAGATCAATTGGTTGAACTGGTCATACACTGGAAATGATGTACCTGAAATAAACTATACATCGCCACAACCAGGCTTGAAAAAAGATATCCAGTTGGAAAAATATGATTTGGTGTTGCTGTACGCCCATAGAGGTAACATTATAAGTAAAAGTCACTTGTTTGATATGAGGGACTTGTTTACACAGGTTCACAGGAAACTAATTGGACTTTGCTGTTTTTAATTGTACACACAGTACCTCAGCTCAGCTCAATTAAGACAAAAGCTTATATTGTCTTAATGTGAAATATATCATATCTGTGTGGTTCCCGGAAATTGAACCCTGTTCTACATTTCTGTTGAAGTGGTCAATTACCGCAGTCTGTTGTTAACACAATGTATTACACTATGTGTCGCCTATATGCCTGTATAAGGACATAGGTGGAAGAATATTTGAATTCTCATAATAATGCCTGACTCCAGTGTAACATAATCATGGCTCTTGAATAGCAGAGAATATTTCTCAGCTGAGCTAAATTGGTGACCTTTCCAGGCTCAACCACACCCCTGTAATGCCTAAACTTGTGCCAGTTACCACATATAAGCCTCACAGTGGAGTCACAGCAAGAATTGCATAACACTTTTTTTAAATTATATTTTTTTGGGGCTTTTGTGCCTTTATTGGACAGGATAGTAGAGAGAGACAGGAAATGGGGAGGCAGAGAGAGGGGGAATGACATGCAGCAAAGACCGTCCGATGCGGGACTCGAGCCGGCGCCAACTGCAGCGAGGACTGTAGCCTCTACACATGGGGCGCCTGCTTAGACCACTACGCCACATGACGCCCCTGCATACCACTATTTCAAGTGAATAAAAAATACTTTATGTGGTATCATATTGAAAAAGACTAATTTTTGAGGTCATAAACATGGGAATATTTAGGAATTTCCTTTGGCCTCAACAACTAAAGGTACTTTGTTCTAGAGCTATAGCGTATCCTGACCTGAGGGTAGAGTTTTTAATAGTGCGAGAAGAGAAACACATTTTAAACCACTGCAAATGTAATTGAGGAGGAAGAATTTGATTAAGAGGGCGGTAATCGAGTCAGTGTGCTATAACCAGAGGCCTGGTGCTGCGAACTGCTATTGCACAAGTGTAACAAGAGTGAATTTAGCACCCGGCGTGGGCATTTTGTTAATCCAGCTCTGTAATTTAGTCTTTCCTCCCCCATCTTTCAATTATCATTATCATAAAATGAAGTGAGGCCTGAGAAGCGCTACATGCAGCAAAGTTTTATCCAATTACCCGCTCCAAAGCTTTGTGTTCTCATCTCTATTAAAGATGATTTTTTTTTTGTTTTGCAGTTCCTGTCATTTGGAGACCTTTTTTCTGCTTAGAAATACGGCACATCGATCAAACGTTCATCGGTGAAATACTGAGCAGAGATGAGGTTTGGATTTTAAACCAGTGGAGTGAGTCTCAGCAACTTTTTATCTCGCTCAATAAAAGTTGTATTGTATGTAATGATATAAGTCGTGTGTACATGAACAAAGGCATACATTTGCACCTGAAACTGTGCCCACAGCAAAACTCCACAAACAGTTGTAGCCCTGAGTGTGCACTAGTATCCAATAAAAGTAAAAAAGAAAAAAAAGGGGGAAGAGGTCAATGACAACATACCAATTTCTTTCACACTGTTAGATGGGAGTTTCCTATGAACAATTAGGCTAATTCTAACCTCAGGCATTTTCCTCTCTGCACCTACTAACACCTTTCCGTTCAAGCCACTGTTAATAAGCTTCCCTGATGGTATAACTTATGATGAAATGCAGCAACGTTGAGCCGAGTTCAAGGGGGCCAATCGTTAAGGAGATGAAATCAACTCCTCTGGGAGCAGAGGAGACCTAAATTGCTCTTTTAATTCATTAACAAGCAGATGTAGACTATCCATATTCAGCTCCCGATGGGGACTTACCAACCTAGGTAGGGGTTAAAGGGGCTTCTGCAGAGGAAGATGCCAGCTCACTGACCCACCACCCATCAGCCTCGTTGTGTGGGAACTATCAATCAGGCCTCCACAGCCCTCACAGAAGGGCTCATCTTAATTGTGGCTTGGGTCTTCATCAAATATGGATAGAGAGACCTCCCAGTAATGTCTTAATTACTTAAGAAGACAGTTTGCTGATCAGCCTGTCTGGGCCCGTAGGCAATGTGAAGCAACTCCAAGGATGGAAAGATCTCTCACTCTGTTCTCCTGCTTCCTCGGTCTCTACCTCCCATCCCGTGTGCATCGATCTCATCAGCATGGAAGCTTGCTGACAGGAAATCAATCCGCGAGTCTTCTTAATAAAGCCCTAGACTCATTTTGGTTCCTCCTCTACGCTTCACGAATTATGCTTCAGACTCCGCTTGTCTCGACGTCCTTCACGTTGGTGAATCTGTATCGGGAAGACCTCGAGAGGGTCTACTGATCCAGCTGCTGCTTAGGTTGAGAAAGTTTCCCTATTCAAATTACCTGAGATTTAAATGAAATACAGAGATTCACAGATGGTCAAACTCATCCTCAGTTTGTACACTTCTGTGTGCCAGGATTACTTGGAGAATGCTATTTTTTTTTTTCTTAAAATTTTAATATCAAGATAATTCCGTTGATTATAGTGATGACAACTTAAACCAGTACAAAAACTATACACTATATATACAATATATTATAAAATAACATTTATATTCATACAACATGAATAATGTTATACAACAGGTGGGCTGAGCCGAATAATCCTATTAGTTAAAGATGCTGTTTACATAATGAATACTAGATTTGCTTAATGGGTTGCTATGGTTTCCAGGGAGCTAGTTGGCAGTCTGGACATTTTAATTCATGATTTACAATTTTTTGTTATTCTTGTGTGTATACTACTTTACACACAAGAATAACAACAATTCTTTTCTTCATAAATTTACCCTTATTTCTGAACTGTTTATTATGCAAAAAGCATGCAAAAAATACTAGTATGTGTGAAAGAGGACTTGCCCATTTAAGACAAAATGCATGGTAGGAAACACTGGATGTTCTTACACAAAGCTGTGCTAAATTATACATTTGAACATCTGTTTTTTTTTTTTGTTGCATCAATAATACTGATATTGTTATGATGTTTATCATTAAGTTTAACTTAGTTTTTGTATGAATCATGATTTCTTGGACGTTCTCAATAATAAGAATGATTAATTTATTGTGAGGCTACAGCAGTTCCCACAAGAGGGTAACAAACTCAAGCCCTTGAGTTTAACCTCGGTGTCATGGATGTCCAGGTAGGGGCAGTCTGTCCACAAAAACCTCAGGTCGGACCAGTTCGCCTGGCGTCGAGAGCCCAGGAAGCCGCCTCTGGCCCTGGAGGTCAGAAGGTGAAGGCGACTTAGTAGTATTTCTCAGCATCCCTGCTGGAAATCCCACTTGGAAAATCCAGATAATCCCCCATCCCTGTTGCTTGGAATGCTGTAACACAACTCAGTGCACAAACATGTACACAAACACCATCACATGGAGTGCACAGAGACATCGGCAGTAAACACACAATAAGTGCATGTGTACATTCACACAGAAAAGTATATATACTATATATACTCACACGCACACAGACATACACACACATATACTGAAGCTAGGCCCCAGCTCACCACAGTGTGGATAATCTCCTTTATCTAGGCGAGCAGTGCTCACCAGGTCAACTCCCAGATTATGCTTGTGTGTGTGTGTGTGTGTGTGTGTGTGTGTGTGTGTGTGTGTGTGTCTTATCTTCTAGTGAATATTTATTCGCCAACACTGTACTGCTGCTTCCAACATTGCTGATATATACTATATGCACTGTTGCGTATCTGCATTCAGATGAACAATTCCATCTAGACCTTCTCCTGTAGTGTCTTATCTTATTTCAAAGGAAGCTGGATTTATTCTAGAGACTGTCTTCGCAATATACACAACGGTTCCTCTCATTTTTTTCAAATACTCGAAACTATCTGTGTTCATGTTCTCCTGACGGGTGACCTCTCGCAATCCTGTGCGGAATGACGGTTCTCTTGAGAAAAAAAGAAGAGGAAAATGTTGATATTGTGATGAAATAATGCCACTAGTAAAGTAGTTGTGTACTTTAGGGAGATCTTAACTCTCATTTCTTTTCAAAAATGTCAGATATGAATGGCTCCCATCCACTGAATACCGGTTGATGATCTTGACCCATAAAATCAAAACACATCCAGTTTTGCGCTGGTGTTTGCAGACAGCTGATGTCTGTCCCAAAACAGTTGCAATGAATGTCATACACTTTTTCCTTTATTGAGCAATGGGCACTGACTTACAGGTGTACCAGCTGAGACCTTAAGGTGTTAATTGGTTTGTTGTAAGTGCTGACTGTCTCCGGCTGAAAGACTTTCGCGATAGACTGGACATTACATACATGAACCATTCACACAGGAAGACCATGAGATAAGAAAGGCAGCTCAACGTTCGACCTTGCGTTGAGATTATTTCATCACGCATACTGTGCCCAAGGTCAAGAATGAACTTTTATGCTCACAACAACTTTGGCTGCTTGTTTAAACTACTTATGTGGATGTGAGGTAGCAAATAAAGATTTAACACAACAGTTATCCAACTGTAGAACTAGGATCCACATCCTATATGAGTTTCTTTAAACCATGAAGATGATCTAGCTTTAACCAGGATCTATGATCTAAACTACACCTTGAACATGGAGGCAGTTGCTGCTGTTGCTGTCCTGCATGTTGGCTGAGTGGCAGGATGTGCCTTGGATAGCTCCGCAGTCTAGACACCACTGAGACGCTGTGATCTACATTCCATATTTTTTCATTTTCTGCAACAAAGTTGAAGTTTGATGTCATCTGAAACCAACCACTAATAATTGCATACACATTCTACAAAACCTGAAAGAGAATAAAATGAAATATAGATTGCAGAGAGAGGGACTTTACAGCTTTTGGCACACAGGAAAAAAAAAACGCTTTGTAAAAGGTTGGCAGTTAGATAGAGGGAGTTATGTGCTCTCAAATCATTGTACAATATACTTTATACTGTTAATAGATTAGCTGGGCCATCTGTGTTGGCATTACCTTTCAGTGTAACAAAAAAAGACAAGAGGTGCCCATGAACATCAAGCAAGTTTAATTCCATCTTACTGCATTTGACCATTCTCTGGGCACACTCTGATGAACTGCATAGCGAGGAAAAGTTCCAAAGTTAATTGTGTGGCCACTGAGCTTGGCTGAGTGAGGAACCCAATCTTATTAATTGTTATCATTTTAATTAGAGTATCGGGAGGTGTTTCCTTTTGCTAGAATATCCTCTTTCCTTCATTTACATCGACTAATATCTTTTAATTGAGCTTTATTCGCAAGACATTGTGTGATTTCTTATAGACTTTTTTTTGTCCACTGACCTCCATGTGGCCATGTATGGATCACAGAAGCAGATGTGCAGGGGGGGGTTTGCCTCTGAAGAACAAATGAGATCAAATATGTCAAAGGCACAGGTTCTTGGCTCTGATCACTATGGAGAATCAAGGTTCCAGGGGAGCTGTCAGCCTCAACAGGGGGCGCTGTGGATGTGCTCACCAGGGCTGCCGTGCAGCAGCTAAAGGGTATCGAATCAAAGGGAATCGCTCCAACCATCATGCTCCCAATCACTGCTAATTACTGGCCCATGACTCAATTAATTGAATGATTAATTGCTTTCCAGAGAGATGTGGAAGGATTCAATTATAAACAACAGAATAGCAGCAAACTGCTGTTCACCTCATCTCGGCACGTAGTCCAGACTGAAATGAGGCAGGCCTTGGTCAAATACCATACATAGCATTTCAGTTTTTATTGGAACATTTAAAGTAGTTTCCATACTAAAGTACTGCTGCATGGCTTAAGCTTCTATCTGTAAAATGTCTGCCGAGCAAATGTTCTTATACACTATGTCCCACTATAGCTGCAGGCCCCCGATGAACTGCTCATTGGAATGGACTGGCAAAAAGCCTCCAGAAAAGAACTGATCCGAGGGAGTCTGGCACATTTTCATCCAGGAGAGGTTTTGGATTAAACAAATCTATGATAAAGCAAATGTCTCACAAGGCCAGATCTCAGCCTGCGCTCCTCCCCGAGCCCTCAACCCTGTGTATCAAACAAAGTGACATTTGAAAGAGTGCAGAGAAGGAGAGTGGGCAGATGAAGGGAGGTGCTGTGAGCAAGAGAGCAGGGAGTTAGCCACAGAGCCATCTGGCTGGAGGAGATGGATTTCATTGAATTTTTCTCTCAGGAAATCATACAAATACCTTCAACTTAGACAGATGAAAAAAAGTGAAACCTGTTATGTATTAGTCCAATATTAAACAAATGTCATCTATTTTTGTCTTCACTCTCTGTTAAAGGAGGTCACTGCTAGTCTGAACAGCTACTGAAATGCATCACAGCCTCCACCAATACTTTACAATACTACACGTACACTAGAAACGCATTGTAGCACTTAAACTCCTTTGTCTCCAAAAGGGGCGGACCAAGGCCAAGCAGGGAGGTAAATATTTAGGTCATTATCGTGTCTTTCTGTTGCTAGGTGAATGAACATCACTGACGTTACCTCAGGCTACTCTGGAGGTTGCTCAAGCTGCCACAACAACATGCCTGTCACTCACCATCCACACCTATTCTGACATATTCCAATAAGCTCACACTGACATCCATCTTGTTTTTAACAACTCAAAGATGAGCGTGACAGAGCTAATTTAGATTTTGTTTGGGCTGCAGTGTGTGTTTTGTTTATCAGAAGGGTTTGAATGACAGTTTTTGCTTGTTTTTCCACACTTGAATTCACCACTAATCCAGCATTTATTGAAAAATAGTTAAAACACTTCAAGTGTGGAAACAGTCGCACGGTAAATTCTGACTTATGAACTCACACGATTTGTGTGACACACTGTCTGTTACAGACTATGTTTTTGTTGTATGGTAGTTTATCTGGCCCTTTTTGTGATATTATAATTCATAAATAATAACAAGGATAATAATTGTGACATGTTTTCAATCTGAATTTAAGACTAGTGAAACAATTGTGGATGGAAATGTAGCTCTATTATGCAAAGACCTGTTCCTCCTGTTTTTTTTTAAAGCATTATAAAAGATTGCCTGAAGAAGCTGCATTTTCTAGGAAATAATTTTATGAATTGAATATGAGTCACTCCACTAACACAGTGTGCTGTGTAATGACTTCACATCCATTGTCACCTGCAACAGAGCGCCAATAAGTGTGCAGCTCTACTTTGTGACATTTACAGAGCTAGTGCTTAAATGACCTGTCGCCTCAACACAAATGGTGTGTGAGAGGTAAAGAAATGGAGTCTTTCCCACGGCAGAACAATGACAACAGCATAGCGTGCTTGCACTGGTTTCTCTCTAATTCCAATGTTTGAATGAGGGATAGTCTACCCTGCACACCTCCATTGTCCTCGCAGAATGCAGTTTTTCTTTCGAATAATAACTCTTAAACAGGACGAACCTGCGAGACTGTGTTCGTTATAAAGCTACAGTCTGAGAGATTATTTTTCTCCCTTTTTACTGTCTGAACCGTCTTTTTCTCATACTGATACATCTCTGTTTCTCTGTCTCCTCATCTCAGAAATGGTAACTAACCGCTAGGTATGTCATCTTTTCTTGTGTAGAGTCCTTCAAACTCTACTAACTGAACACACTTTTTTTTTTTTTTATTTATTTTTTATTCACGCAAACCCTTTTGCAGACACAAATCCTGTCAGAAACTAAAATAGGAGAGCAGAGCAATGTGGTGGGACAAAATAACAGGTCCTAAGATGCCTGAAACCCTAACAGTAATATGGGGCGCCAATTGACGCAGGCACACACCCCCAGAAAGCCATCAGTCATAATATTTACCCCTTACTTGTCCTCTGTTTATTTTTTCTGTGTTCCTTCCCTTCTTTTCACCCTCACATGTCCTGCCAACAAACGCTCATTGGTTAACACAGTGTCTAATTTGACAAATGCTTCAGCGAAACATTGCTTTGAAAAGACGGAGAGGACGAGACAAAAGAAAGGAGGGTTACATTGATGTATGTACAGTTTATCAGGCGTCGGGGTTCTTGCTCACCAGAGATCATATAGAACATGTCAACCCTAACAAACAGTGAAAATCCGCCAACAGATCTTCACCCAATTCAGGCTTAACCCCCCCCTCCACTCGATCTTGGCTGTTTCTGGACTTTTTGTCATGCTTCATTTTGACATAGCTTCTTTTTCCAACAGATGGCCCAGACATCTTTTGGAGAGGTTGCTCTCAGATGAGTAGCCATGGCGGTCGAGGGTCCTGAGGAAGTTACACTTTGTGAGAAAGCTGCCTCTTGTTGTGGATGATGTGCGCATTCATCTAAATGACCATCAGACCGCTCGACATTTAAGCCGAGTCCAGTCCAGCTGTGATCTGTCTCCTCCTTCTCTTTCCAGGAAAGTTTTGCTCGAGACTAAGCATATTTCTTTCCAGATATTTTCTGAAGTGTGGAAGGCTAAAGCCTCCCAGCAGGTCCTCTTGTAAAGAGATGGAGTGGAAGAACAACATGGACGGTGCAATATCTTCAGGAAAATCAGAATCAAACCGGAAATCAAATCAGAAAAAATCCAGGCCTTTGCTTTCTCCGCTTGGTTTCCAGTCACCCTCTCTCCCTCCATTTCTCCCGTCTGCTAAGGATGTGCATGTATCTGTGCAGACCTTGGCTTGTTCTGATTTATGGCTGTGCGGATATAGAAAGAGAATCAAACGAATAGCCTGCATGTGTTCTTTATTTATAGCCAACACAAATGAAAAGTGAGCTCATCCTCTCCCTCCTTTCTCACTTTCTCTCGCCCTGTACAACCGCTTCTCCATTTCTTACAGTGAAGCATCTGGAAAGAGTTATGGTCGCCACTCACCCACAAGAAAGGCAAGTGTCTGCCCCCTTTGGACCATGATGATTTGGAGAAGACGTTGTGAATGAGGAGCACAGTGGGTGTCCATAACATACTGTTCGTGCACAGACACTGCTAAACTCTGCGATATATTTTCTTGTGACAGCGCTGTCTGTGGATTAGGTGAACTAGAAAAGTGTGTCCCTGTATCATCCTTCAGCCTTTTTCTTTCAAAAAAATTACTTATTAGTATTCTTTACCATGGTCGCCTGATATTATGATCATTCAATTAACATTCTAATCAACATGTCAAATCTGTATTTGTATATTTGCATGTGTTCTTGATTTAAGCTATCAGTGTCTGTCTTATAAAACCCACTCAACCATAATAATTAATATAATTAGCTGGGTTTTTAATATCTCTCTCTGTGCCCGTGAGACATCGGAGTAGAAAATGTGATAGTATGGCGTGGTTTTATAGCAGCACTGTACTGTAGGTATGAAGTGGTAAAACGGAAGGTAGGCTGCAGGAATTCTACTTTTCCACGGGGAGGCCATTTTTTTTTTTTTTTCTCTAGAGAGATCCCCACTCCATGATAAGAGAAACAAAATTACTTTACAAAATTAATTAAGATCTAGCAAAACGATTACTGGATTAGTCTAGCATTAATTGAAAAAGCTGATGAAGACCGTATATCACAAAGATTAGGAGCATCTGAGCCTCTTGTGTTCAAGGAAACAATATCAGGAGGGAATTTTTATTTCACAAAAAAAAAAAAAAAAAAAAATGTCGACTGGTGTGATAGTGGTGGCCGGGCGTATTCCAAGACTTTACATAGAGTTGTCTGATTATAAAAACCTGAAGACAGCTTGAAGGGGAAGTATGTAAATTACTTTGTGGTCACACTCGTTTTCTCCGCATGTTCACACAAACGCTCACACACTTGTCTTGTACCCCACACTCTAAAAATAGCAACCAACTGTTTGTAACTTCTGCAGCATATCCTTTTGAGCTATTTTGGGGTCTTTGCCAGGTAAGCAGGCTAACACTTCAAAAGGTAACACCCTCCGACTCGCAATGAGGAGAAAGGAGCAGCGATAGCGTAGCCGTGGGGTTCGCAGGCTGCAGCTTTCTTTCTCTCCGAGCATGTGCCCTTCATCCCTTCCCCTGGCGTCCGCCATATTGGATCAGTTCTTTATGTGTTTCTGAGGGCAAAGGCTGCTACAGTATTAACAAGAGAGCTGCCCTCCCCGAGCCTGGCAGGCACACCGGGTCTACCTGTCTCCTCAGCCTTCGGGCTTCAGACGTCCAATAAAGGTAATCCTCCCTCAACAACAACACACGGTTGAGTGCATGGCTTAGTGTCTTTTGGCAGACGTGGATGGTGGGCTTGACAAGAAGGTATGGATTTGACATCGCTGAGGTCATTGTTTACCTGCAGAGGTTGTAATGAAGTAGTGTTGTGCTGGAGGGAAGAACTCTGCGTGGAAGAGGAAGAATACAGAGAAGATGTGTCTGAATGTGAATCTCCTCCGAGACCACGAAACCAACTCTCTCAGTCTTATCAATCTCACGTTCCGCCTTCTTCCTTAAGTAAATGTGACGCTTTCGTGTTTACATATGAGGGTTTGGAAAAGAGAGATCATGCTGGTATGTGCACGCTGTGTGTGTGTGTGTGTGTGTGTGTGTGTGTGTGTGTGTGTGTGTGTGTGTGTGTGTGTGTGTGTGTGTGTGTGTGTGTGTGTGTGTGTGTGTGTGTGTGTTGTTTGTGTTTATAAGCAGAAATGATCCAGGTATAGAAGCCAGATAGCCGCGGCCATCACTCACACCAACAGTGAGTCTTCGACTTTCCTCAGCCCTTATTCTGAGATAAGGCTTTGGATCCCTTTGGCTCTGCAGTTTGATCAATCTGCAGATTTACAGCCACCACTGCAGCACACTGATGAACCATAAGAGCAGTAAATTCTGCTCCAGTCATAGAAAACTCTCCTTTCTATCTCTCCCATGTATTGATGTAACTCCCTTGAAATCTTTCCATTCTAGTTTCGGTGGAATAACTAGCGACCGGCTGATCCTAATCAGCTAAGACTTGTTCCTCTCTGTGTTTCTGTTCAAATTACTTTTTTTTTTTTCTTCTTCACACATTCACTGTACATCTAATACTTCCCAGAAATTGCACAATTTCTCATTTACATCCCTTAATGTCAGTGCCGATCTGTCAGGCGCTCAGCAAGACTCCCTCTGAGAAGCCTCCCCGTGTAACTGAGTTTTCCCTGTTGCGAATATTTGATGCTCATCACAGCTTAAATGGCAGGAGTTGTTCTTTTTCGCATTCTGATTCATATCCCTATCAGTCTCTTCTCAAGTTATCTTAATAACTTCTAATGCTCTGGATTAGAAGTCTCTTCTCTGCTTTCTTCATTAATTTGACTGTCTTTACTCTTCTTACTGCCAACATTAGAAAGATATCAGATCTCTCAGAAGCAAGAGAACACTGGCACTCCTACAAATATGGATTTGACTAGTTTAGCACACAAGAGTCTGACCTAATTTCGAAGTCAGGATGATGCTCATTGAGCTGAGTTTCCCAGCTGAGTCATCATAACTAGACGTTGGCAAAATGTGATGCCCACCAAGCTGCAATCACAGACCCTTCAGCTCATCTTAGAGTCTGTAAAGACTCTGTGGAGGCAGTGCACACCTGGGGCTGAAAATGCAGCTCAGTTGGGCTGTTACATGAGACATGATAAAGTCTCCAGAGTCTTAAAGGCATGGAGGTGATGAAGCAAGCACAAAGCCTGGATCCCCCTACTCCTGCATTGTGAAATGGGATGGTGGGGGGGGGGGGGGGGGGGGGGGGGGGCTTAATGGCAACCTGCCTAACCTCCTGACCCTACTTTGTTGGAAGGGAGGAACTAGGGGTACCTGACTAAGGCTCCATTCAGGAATAATAAAAGCACAAAGCTTGGATATCCGACATGTGGTTCAAATTCCTCTCAGCTTTACAAGGACTTGGTGAAGGCTCTTGTCGCAAGTACACAAAGAAGTTCAATTTCTTCTACTTGTATTGCAACATTTCGCTATGGTTGCTACCTGTATAATCATGTTTACAACTTTCCTCAAGGTGCGTATTTTGAGGAATACTACATGTCCAGAAATAACTATATCAGATTATTAATATCCCAAGCAGCTCTCATCCTTTCTCACTTTTTCTAGTTTGTCGGGCTCTTTTCCTTAATGTCTGGCAGCTGTGTCCAGCATTTATGAAAATGATGTACACAGTTACTAATCTGTGGCAGCCAGGCCAGGTGAAGGGTGAGATCATTACTCATGGTAAGGCCAGCATCTGAGGCCCAAACTAGGATTAAAAAAAAAAATAATAAAAAAAAAAAAACTCTGATCTCCTTCCCACATGCTCTATATCCTGGGTACTTTCTCTCTGCAGCTAAATTCCTACTGATGGTGGATCAAACGAACCCTTGGCTTCCTAGAATGAGAATCTCTTCATTTACTCCCATCGTGAGCCTCCTTCCTCTCTATGCTCAAAACGTTGGGAAATGCATGCTTCTGCATACTTACTTGTATTTTGTATATTTCCTGCTTGTTAAGTCTTGAGTGCATTAAGTGCCAATGGCTGTCTGGGCTCACCAGCGTGGATAAGACTTCACAGACATTCCTACGTGAGGGTAGTAGAGTGAAAGAACAGGCTCCCAGGCTCTCCCCTGACTGTATGGTTTTGTTGTGCACCTTTTTCCCTATAGGGGGAGCCATGACCTCACGTTCCTGCTGTCCCTTCCTGCTCCACTTCTTCTGCTGCCTGTTTCCACACTGCTTCCAGTGTTGATCCTAAAAACAACTTCAGGCTCATCGTTGGCCCCCAGCCTTGTTAATACATCAGAATTAGAATATACTTTGATCAAGTGCAATGCGTCTCGCACAATCTCGGGGTAGGACAGACAGGCAGCAACATACAGCAGGTAATGATACATGATTTATGTGCTTTTGCTTGCACAATGGGCCTTAGTGGCTGAGTAATAGATATCACTGTCAGTCAAACTGACTGCTGCTCTACAGAAACTAAAATATATGGATACAGAACAGGGAGAAGCAATATCTCAGGATTGTGTACCCATCAGCCTCTGTAGCCTATTGTGGTTGAAAGAAACAAACTCAGAACCCTTTCTTCTACAATGCAATGAAGGCATTTGCATTATGTTTCTACAAATTATTCATTAATTAGGCTCATAAATTCAAATTCAAGACATCAGATAAATAAACAATGAGCAAATAAAAAAAATTATTTGCCTTCACGATATTAATCCATCATTATTATTAATTAGTTTCATGATTTTCATAATCAAATGTGCAAATTTTATTTAGGAATGTAATTCACACCTTTGATATACTAGATTATAATATATCCTTGCCTCATGAAATCCAAATACCCCTCTCTAAATTATTTTACTAGCTGCAGACTTTTCCGGATCCCAGGAGACGACTTGATGGACCACAGATAATCTATTTGCATTGCAGCCTGTAAACTTGCTCAATAATTGAGCACTGAAGACACACAATGTGTAAGTGTGCATGTGAGTGCATAAGGCTGAATGCTATTGAGAATACAGTATTCCTCTGACCCCTTTTGAGCTGCGGGGCAAATACATCCGCCATGTGTTCAGAATAAACAACATAAAGAAGGGGTTATTCAATGGATCTCTGTTTTCCAGAGATAAGTGTGGCTTGAATACAGAAGCGTCAAATGTTGAGGGGGGAAAGAAAAAAAAAGGAAGGATTTTGATGTTTGGCTTGACCCAGAGATTATACGTGCCAGTGGAGTGATCTGCTTCGTAGCCTGGGTGACACAAGGCTATATTGGCAGGATGTTGGTTGTTGTTTGCGGACCTTCATGCAAGAGATGCTGTTTGGCCTGAGGCAAGGCATACATCTGCATGTCTTTGATGCTTTGCTTCGGTTCATTCACATGTTGGGTCTGGGGTCAGCTTTGCAAAGCAGTCCCTAAACAACACATAACCCTGGGCTGGACAGTGTTCTCAGCTGAGGCATATATGGCTTCAGTTGTACTACCACCACTACATTCAACATAATAAAATAACTCCCTGCATTACTGAATAAATTAGAATTTCAAGTTGAGGACACATAAATCACAACTACAAATCATACCATACCACCATCATACTAGCTGCTGCCCTGCTGGCCATAACTTCACCAGTTAATCTACCAGTGAATAGTGTTTCTATAAAAACATGATGGAGTGACATGTGACCACATCTGTGCAAATGTTGTGACATGAATACTCTGCAACATTGTGCTGCAGTTCACATCATGATTCTTAAAAGACAGCGTCTCATTAGCAATAAGTTCTTTATAAATAAATGACTGCTTGGTGATGCAGAATCATAGGTGCATTAACTTTAGATGATGGATCTTATTTAATGGTAAATTTGTGTTTTTGAATGTGGAAAAATCAAATGGAGTTTGGGACCCATCTGCCACCTTATGTCTAGTCTACCCTTATCTTACTACAATATACTGTTGGCTTGGGCCACTCTATTCAATATATGATCAGTGCTTCATCACAACCCTGTAGCCAGACAAGATGATCAATATTGGATGATTCTGCAAAACCCTGTGTTATATTCAGTGACTTGCCAAAAGTTGTCAAAGTCTTGGTTTATATAACATATTCACATAGCAGCTACAGTATGGTTAAAGTTAGGGAAAAAATTGTGGTTATGGCATATAAACAGGTCATGATACGGTTTGCATTAGGGAACTAAAACACAAAGTTGTGCATAAAAGTCAAACATGTTGAGGGTGCTCCAGTAGGTAAAGGCGCATATAGCGGAGCATTCCCCTCTCTCACCCTTTGTTTTCCTGTCTACCTTTTCACTGTTAACTGTCCAATAAAGGTGACATGGCAGCATGCCACTTTGCTACATACAGGGCACACTCCTGCCAGAACTGGCACTTAACATTGGCATTGGATGGAAATTATGAAGTTTGGAATTGTCCAATATGGATGTCTTTGAAAGTTTTGAAAGTAAGTCATACCTTCAATTTATTGTTTATTCAAAGTCTCTTAACACAGAAGCACAGACACAAAGTTTATTGAAAGTCCTGAATTCAGGTTAATCTATTTCAGTGCAATCCTATTATATAATGTATGCATATTGATATTTGTTATTTATGTACAGAGTATATGTACAAAACCAGTGTCGGGGATTGAAGTGGGTGTTGGGGTACAGGAAACTGCTGCCCACCAGTTCAAATTGGACTGCACCACTGTGGGCAACAAGGGGGGGGGGGGGAATTAATAATTGCAAATCCACATATATAACACACTCTTTATTGTGAATATGTACCAACACAAAAGCCACACACTATAACATGCATATAGCTATACTTACATGCAGGTGCAGACAGATATGAATGCTCGTGTGCACAAGCTCTCATTAGAAAATCACATTTGCATGCAGCCATTTGACCATGCAAATATTGGTAGTTTGTGCTAACTTATTGTGTAAAAATAATAATCTGATGATTGCCAACATCTAATTGCCACAGCTGGGTGTGTGTGTGTGTGTGTGTGTGTGTGTGTGTGTGTGTGTGTGTGTGTGTGTGTGTCTGTGTGTGTGTTTCTTTTTCTCTCTCTCTCTCTCTCCCTCTCTGCTAATAGAGCGAGCGGGTCCTAGCTCATTACTCTGGCAGAGAGAGGCTGCTTTATCTACTATCTGGCCCATTTTAAATGCTAGCCTATTTTTAAATGGGTTCCTACACACTGCCTTGTAAGCAGCAAAGAGCGTAATCTCTCACTAGGCTTCACTGCACTCTCTCTTAACTACCCAAGTCTCTCTCACAGTCATTGTCTGACTTTTTCCTTCCTTGTTGTTTCCTCAGATAATTAAAGAATGGTAGACAGTGTGTTGTCTTTTTTTTTTTTTTTTCCCATGTAAATAATGAGTTCTTGCGATACACAGAAATGATCACGGAATACCATTGTTATTGCTATGCATTTGTGTGTATAAACCGATGATAAATTATAGGATAGTTTTCATTGTTGTTGACAGCCTTGGACAGACTATCTAACTAGTTATTCTAATTGCTCCCTGCTGCATGACTTCAAATTTAACACCTGACTGGAATATTCAGTGCACTGGTAGACTGGTGAGAGCACCCAAACTCTATGCAGAGGGGTTGAGCAGTTAAATGGGTAATTGTATTTGCCTCAGTGCTGGAGATCGACTCTGTTGTCTCACATCTACAAAATGATCTACAGTGAGATTTCAGAGAGCCGCTCCCCTATGGAGCGAATTTTGACAGCTTGTTACTTGAAATGATTTAAAGATTTTCACAATGTCCATCTTCCTCACTCTCTCTGCCTCCTGCTTTCACTCATGTCCTCCCTTTCCTCTCTTCTTTTCCATCTGTTTCTCTTTGTCCTCCGTTACAGAGGGTATACTCGACTCTCTTGCTTTCCTTGCTTTGCCCCTTCAATCTCTCTCCCTCTCTTTCTCTCTCTCATGTGCTGTGCAGGGGGATACTTGGCCGACACCCAATTTGCAGGCAATGTGTTGTAATTGGTTCTTGTTGGTGGTAAAAAAAAAAATCTACTAACTGAAAAATAAATTCATTACATTGCATTTGTTTATCATTGAATCCCTGAATGTGCACAGGATTTGTAGGTAAATCAGAAGTGCGCATGTTCATGTGGTGGCTTTTTTTTATAGTTGTGTTTGCGTACTGTACGTTGTAGCTACTGTATAGCTTTTGTACACAAACCTAACAACTGTCCAAAAACAGTGTTTGCATACCTTGATGGTACATATCTGCATTTGCATTGGCTGCAGGAATCTACTGTCAAGGACAGTCGCTTTGTCTTTGGAGGGAACTCATTAGGTGTGCAGACGTCTGCCCCATCCTCTTTAGTGCTTCCTCCGTCAACACCATTTGTGCTTTTCATTTTTCACGCCTGCTTTTTTTTTTTTTTCACTCCACTCCCTCTGCATCACCCCCACCCCTCCTTCAACCCCAGCCTGCCTCTCACCGTTTCCCCCTTCGCCCCTTTCCCGTCTCGTTCTCTATCCCCTTGTCTTGGCCCGGTGCAAATCTAGAGCATTCTGCTTACTGCAAGGGATGATGTTCCTGAAGCTAAGCAACACATACTGTACGTTCATGTCTCAAGCAGCCGTGACTGTGACAGAAAGGTATATAATGTTATCAGACTCTGTCAGACATGCCAACTCTCTGCTGTTGTTCATTTGAAAGCTATTTAATGTGTCAGCCCCATGTGTAGGGGAAACCTACAGTGGCTCTTTGCTATGCCATGACTCTCATTTTGCAGCCGTTGACACACTACTGCACATGGATATGAAACACACTTTACATTTAAATTGAGGGTATTTAGCAATGGGGGAGGGTGTGTGTGTGTGTGTGTGTGTGTCAGTGACATGCTGTAGCTTCATGGCAATTGCAGGGACTGATCCTGTGACATTTTGGAAAAGGGATTAAAACTAAATGCTCTATGAATATAGTGTAACAACAGTGGGAGGGCTATATTAATTATGTAGTGAGACACAACTGATGAAGCAATGTGTTCTCGTCTTTGTTAGTGAGAGTGAAGAAGTTCAGCTTTCTAAACCCAAGGGGGGTAGAAGTCTGACTTTATCTGATAATGAGCCCCTTCAGACATGTCCCCTCTTTCCTCTGTAAGCTCCAGTTGAAGAAATCTCTTACCCTTTGAGTATACAACCAATCACTGGCTCCTGAGCCTGACACCCACATCGTACCATCTTCCCTCCATCCTCAGAGACATAGTGTCTCACTTTAAAAGGGCTAACATTTCAACTGCACAATGTAAATGTCTCAACATTTCACGAGTCTTAACCAGATTTAAATGGCAGTCAGACATGACTGAAAAACTTAAATGCATGCAAACTGCACAATGGGACATCAAGTGAATTCCACAGAGTGTGTTTCATTTTATCAATTTAGCTGGTGTGTAATGTTTTATATGACAGGATAAAAACGAACAGAAAACTCTGATGTGGGTGAGTCTTGATTTGTTAAGAAAGATAAGTAACTGGTTGCTGTTTAGGAGTTTGTATTTTGCTGTTGTGTTTTAATTTATCATTTCCAAGGCTGTATCCAAGAAGTAGGCTACAGATCTGAGTCCCCCCTCCCCATGACACCAAAGTGTTAAATGTGTGAAGTATTTGGATTTTTCATTTCAACATGACACTCTAAATGCTGTTTCTGAGCCCTCTTTTTTACTGTCAAGAAAATGGAATCACCCTATAAAATATTGCTAAAACCCACAAATCCCAGAAACCACAAGGACAAGACCTCAGCGTCGTCAGCTACAGCCCTGATCACTTCCTGTTGGTGGAGAAATCACCATCAGGAGAAATTCCTTTGGTCAAACACTTGGGGAGTTTTATTTAGTGGATACTCTGGTGCAGCCACAGTTTGTGATGTAGTCTGGAGGGACTAGTGCCATTTTGAAAAACTTAACTTCTGAATGAACCACTATTTTAAATCTTTTAATTGCTTCTGACTCAGACCTCATAAACACTCTGTAGATGTTATTATCATCAACCCAATGACTGCATCTTCAAAGTGCTTGAAATTTTAACACTTTAAAAATGCACATACTCAGAGAACACTACCTAACCCACCTCTGACTCTGCTGTAGTGTTCTCACTTCACTTTTGAGGGCAACGTGGTGTGTTTTGCTGTGTTGGTGCAGGTCCAAAGCGGCTCTTCAAAATTAAACTGTGGAAAAGCCCCACCGTCAACATTGGCTTAGCTAGTGCCACTGGCAAATTGGGTCGGATGTGCAAAAGTCACCTTGACAGTTTCCACAACAGTGCTGTCATTGGTAGACAGCGATGTCATCCAAATAGATGGTGGGTGTTAAGCGCGTTAAAGGACATCACACACAATCCAGAAGAGAGACTGCAAATGTTGAAACAGAACAAGCAAAACAGAGGCGACATAGTGTTTTACCTGTTATCGCAATAGCCGTGGCAATATCATCACATTTATGTACTGTGTGACTGTGTGTAGTACGTGTGCGTCTGTGTAATGATGGGTTTGCTTGTTGGCTTTTTTCTTTTCTGTCTTTGCTCTGTTGAGCACGGCCCTAATGTATTCAGAGGTAGGTTACCTCCACAAGAATAAATTGAACAATATTGGTTTTCACCAAAACCCTTTAAGTCACCTCCCCTCCACCCGGCCTGATATGCACCATTTCCCTGCACAATAGGGGATTAGTGATTTACCTACATTACTACAATGCAATGCACATGTTGAGCTGACAGATTTAGTGACTCTCGCCAACAGGTTTTTTCATCGTAATATGCACTTTATTCTTCCTTGTAAAAGTTCCCTGTCATATTAAGTAGGATTGAACAGACATAACAAACTGTGACAGCATCTGTGATAAATGGCTCTCGAGTCGCAAATCTGAAATTTCACTGTTTACAATTCCTCAGAAGCAATTTTCTAGTATAAATCATAATCTGTGTATGTGACCTGTCAAAATCAAACACTCTAAGCGTGGGAGACACCGCATTCGTTGACTCCATCATGTCAAAAGGCTGGATGTGCTGTGTACGCTGACAACATATCTGGATTATGATGCTGTAAACTTTTTGCAAGATTAATATATTGTGTATCCCACAAAAATTCAAGTTTGATGACGTTTGCAAAAAATGCTCAACCACAATCACCTAAACCTTTGACACAAAATACAAACACAACTGACTGATCGCATGCAAACCTTTTTTATGAATGCAGGTCAAGTCCACTGCATATGTATCTTTTTAATATCTGAAATATGATATCCTACATCCCCAGATATGGTTCATTAAGAACGAACACAGTGAAAATCCTATCTTTAACCTACAAATGTTCCCAATACTCACTTTGTAATAGCACTGAGTTCCCAGAGAGTCCTATTGGACTTCTGTTTGGCAGGGGGGCTATTGATTTCATTAAGAAGACGTGTGGAGCACATTACAGAATGATGACTGCTTCATGGGAGGTCAACAAGAAATCAATATGAAATTATATTACAGTTTCGACAAGCTGGGGTAAGGCCAGCTACCACGCACCACTGCCAACACCCGACTGGATAATGAGGGAAGGGTTTTTTTCTTCAGGAATGTCTTGTGGGGGCGAAACATGGTGAAGTTAGAGAGGAATGAGGATTATCAGTGGCCTTGTATGTGAGTAAAAGGGTGATCAAGTTCATCTGGGCTTGCTGTATTCCCTGAATGTGAAACAGGTGTGAAATGGACAGTGTTACAAAATAACATGTAATGGTAAGGGACAGATAAACACATAAGCAGAGAGCCTATATCAGGGTTTCTTTAAGGGACAGTGGATCTCGGATTCTGTATTAAAATGGCGATATCAGCCAATGGGGAAACCTTAGCGAACTTGTTAACAATGGAATACCCTAACAACAAGACCAACCTGTCTAAAAATGACATGTTTTGCAAAAGCAAATGTGTTTGAAAAGAACAATACAGCAATAATGGCCAGACTATATCCGGCATTACATGACACTGTGGTGTCTGCGGAACATCCATATATCTATATGTTAGTGTCAGTGTTAGTATGTTAGTGTCAGTGTTAGTATGTTAGTGTCAGTGTATTTTATTTGATCACTAACTAAAGCATGATTAACATTTTAATTCTTAAATTTAAAGCAACTGTAAGCATTTGGTTAACATTTGAGAGCAACTGTCTTAGTAAAATATTTATAAAGCCAGGATGTGTTCACCTTTGATCAAACAGGAGGCTTACCATGGTCTCCTGTCTCAAAGTCCTGCCCTTTGTGTGTTACACACACAAAGCAGCACATTGTTGAAAAAGAAAAATGTGGCTCACAAATATAATCCAGGCCGCTGTTATATTTCCTCCAAAATGTATTTATAGAAAACATTTATTAATATATAAATTTGCCTGGTCAAATTGCCATATTATAATTTAAAACCATAGAGTTACAGTGGCCATTAGAACCTAAATAAAATTATTCAAAATTCAACTCAGGACACTATAGATCCTTTCATATATTCCTAGTAAAAAAAAAAAAAACCCACACCACTGGTTAGACAAAGAGTTGCAGGTACTTGCAATTTAAGCATTCATAATACCTCCAAAATGCAGTATCAATGTACGAATGGGTCAGGGCTGTCATGCATGTGGTGGAATGTGGTGGACAATGGCTAACTATGGCTAGCTAACAGATAGCTCCTGATATTCTCAAAGTAAACCATGTCTTGCAGAAGTAGAGTAACCAAACACCAGCCCTACGTGCATTTACACTCTCCCATTGAATACGGCATAATGTTGGAGACAAAGACTGACTGAAAATTTATTCAAATCCAACGTCCCTTCCCCCCATGCTAGATACTGACATACTCTCATGTGGAGCAAGGGAAAACCCTGATCATTAATATAATCATCACTCCCACACGGGTGTTAATGCTCATATTACTGATAAAAATGACTTTTGAAATAGGATGTCTGACCTCTTTAAAATGTCTCGCTCTAGGTCTTCCTATTCGGTAAAACATGCTCTTATACTAATGGAGTCTATATTCACACTTCTTTTTTTTTGCTGGGGTTTCATCTTCTTCTGTTTCTGCACTGTATCATTAAACACTACTGTATAATTTATTGATACCCTATATTCCACATACTATATTCCACTGTGCAGATTTAATCGGACCGCACTTTGCCATACTATTGAGCTTAATGAATAATCGAGGAGTGTTTGGCTTGATCAGAAAATGGTGGAGACACAACAACACAGCAAAAAGGCTGAGTATTGTGAGAGATTTTGAGAGAGCTCATGTGGTTGCTGAAGCACAATATATTCTAGAGGGACATAGTGCAGCCTGCTGCTTGTGTAGAAAGTTTATATTTTTTCTTTCTTTTTGTTTTTAATTTTGGTACTGTTTGAGGATATATATAAAAAAAAAACAATAACTGTTGGATAGATTTACCATATGTTTTATTCTTTGCCAACCACATAAGAACATTGTAAAGGTGTTTACAAAAGCAAACACAGTGACATAAACAGCCTCATGTAGCTGAGAAACGAGTAAGTCACTCATTGGGTCATCACCTCACAGATGGATTTACGGAGGTTCTGCAACCCCAGGCTGGTGAACACGAGGCAAGTTTATGCAAATGAGCGTGCAGAGTAAGGGCTAATGAGATTTATCAAAGCTGATGCTGGAACCGTGGGAGGCATGGTTTAGTTGGCTCATGAGGAACCAAAATAAGTGTCAGGAAAAGCATGCCCCCTGGCTGATTTATACCTGTTTATCGAAAATATGATATCGACTAACATGGAGCTGCTGTGAAAGACCTTGATGAAAGATGATTAATTACTGTGTGAATTAATTCCAAATTAATTACATTCTCTTCTAGACATTATTAAGGCTTTAGAAAGATTGAAAAGTCCTCAATTGAAACATGTTTAAATCTCTATTTTTGTTTTCTTACTGTAACATTTGAATATGTAAAGTTTATCGTATAACACATATATTGTGTATTACATTGTGTATTATGTATTATATAAGTAGGAATTAACCTTTCTAATTGATTGAGCCGAGCTCTAAAAACTGGCACATTTATAGCCCTCTCTTTTCACAAAAGTCTCTCCTGATGGGAATTCTGGGTAAAGGTAATGACATATTGGAGTACTTGCGATGGGGTGGGAGGGTGGTGGAAGTTTAAGCCAATTCACCATTGAAGCCATGAAGTCGTAGAAAGGTAAAAAAAAAAAAAGCAGAGTGAGTGACAAGTTAATTGGCATGATCGGTGGACCTCAGGGTCGGGTCCTGATGTGGAGGCCAGACAGTTGGGGTGGTATGCCAGCTAATCCACCTTTGTCCTCCCCCCCGGTGTGGGACTGCCACCTTAGAGAGGAAGGACCTGTTCAAGTGAGTACCTCAACAATCTGATTGTTCCAGCTGTAGTCCCGGTCCCACAAAGGCTGAGTTGATTTTTACTTTGACTGAATGGCCTTTGGCATGTACTCTTTAGTTTACTGACATCAAAGAAAGAATGTCTCATTGCAAGCTGTGGAATAATCAGCTATTATCTGAGATGGCATGTTAATTTGTGACCATTAACAGTATTTAATTAAAAAACAATCTGTCCTGGGATACTGTACAAACAGCTCATTAGTTCATTATTGAGTGACTGTGACCTCATTGTGACAGTATTGCAAGTTAATTTACCAACATTGCTTATGTGTCATAGGTCCAGGAAAGCAAGGCAAAGCAAGTTTATTCATATTGTATATTTTCAATTCAAGTGCTTGAAGTGTATTAACGCAAGATATAAAAGAAGCACATGAGAACACAAAAAGGGTGCTTTAAAACACACAATTCTTCTGCAATTTGACATCTGACATTTTTACTGCATGAAGTCTTCACTGCGTAAAGACAGAAATGGAGTCATGGCCATGCAGACACTGATGTAAATGTATATTGGTGATGATTCAGTCCTCCCTTGGCGTGTCCTTCACAATTATTCTGCTCATAGCTATGATGGTTTTGGCTACATTAAGTTTTGTCACTCTAACCTCTGAACTCATGGGGGCTGTTTTATTCAAAATGGGCATGTTCGGTGTCTTAGAGGCATTTTACGTTACTCTTCATTACAAAATATGCTCACTGGTCTCTCCCTCGAGTAGAATAAAAGCCTATTACTCTGTCCACTCTTAAACATATGGTTTCCTGTATCATTTTTTTTCATCAACTTGTTTTGAACATGCTATTTTACTATTTCAAACTCAGCTCCTACCTCTGACATTGAGCTCACTACCTACTGCTACTAGTGCTTCAAAGATGGCAGGTGAAGTGATGTGATAGCAGTATGTAAATCAAAAGTGTTCCAGGTCAGGTTGAATTTACAAGTTGTTCCATCAGTGATGTTCAGTGTGCTCCAGAAGTTATTCTGACTTCCCTCAACTTTTTCATCTATGCTTGCTCCATTTAGTGATTTCTAACTTTTTGAAAATCCCTTGTGAAATTGATGAATGGATGTGAACTTGTTGCTTTCAGCGGGTTAAATGAGTAGATGGAAAAAAACAGGGCAGTTTCTTGCAGCTGAGAAAAAAAAGAAAGCCGTGTCCTCTAATCAAAATGGAACATGGTTAGTCTCAATTGCATTATGGTCTATGGAGAATTATATTAATATCACCTCTGCTTCTTCTATTATGAAACGTAATTCCATCTGTTTCCTTGAACTTTCACAACAACCCTGGATGAAAGGAAAAGCTCAATTTCATTTATAAAGTGTTTAAATTAGTTAATCTGATTGAGTTTAAGGTAAAGGTCTGTTAAACATTTTAGATCTATAGGAAGTAGGAGGGAATATCATTTCTGGGGTTTTTTTTTTTTTTTTTTTGCACAGTAGCAAAGGAATAAGAGCTGAAAGCACAACGACTACAATTCCACCATAAAAAAAAAAGAAACATTGAAAAGAAAACCTGTGAGTCATTCATCACAATTAAGTTACTTAGCCCCATATTCCACACCTGGGTGCCCAGCTTGCCATTAATGTCAGCTGCTCACCAATACAAGTCAGCGAGACACTTCAGAATATCCACTCTGACACATTGGCTCCTCGCTTTGGAGATTAGAGATTCATATTTCAGTTAGAGACATTATATTTACAGCCTCAAGTCTCCATGCCTATATTTCTCCTCATAACTGGAGATCCACTTTGGAGGGAAGGTTTTTAGTTTAAAGACAGAGAACAATAGAAATTAACTTGGAGAACACATTATTTTCAGTGCCAACATACTGCAAATATTACCAAAATTAGTCCTTTAATCTAATTATTACTTGTTTAAATTTTTAACATGATACAAGAAAGTCGGTTTAAATGATAATGGTAGGATGTGATTTCATCCCAAAGAATAGCTTTTAAAGCTGGACTCAGTGATTCATGTCCTCTGGAGAAAAATACATCAAAACATATTTAGTTCTTATGTTCAGATGAAAAAAACCCTATTCTTTCACATTTCGTACATTCGCAACACAGGCATCACATTGGAATCTTCATTTTTAGCACCCATTGAATGCAAGTCTCATAATTCATAATCATAATTCATAATTTATTCACTGTTAATATCAAAAATATTCATTACTGCCGATGTCCAAGCAGACAATTGTCTATTTAATTGTAAACCAGCAGAGATAAACCTTCTCTAATGAATTCAGTCACCTACTTACAATTTAAAAAATGTGTTTTATTTAAGCTTAAAACTGCAAAGATCCCACACCATTACACAACTAGTTATATTACAAGATTAGATACGAATCGCATCCTGAGGGAAATTATATTTCATACAGGCATAGGAGGTTGCTCCTCTATTTTTGAAAGACAAGAGAGAGATCAAATAAGAGTAATTGGTTGACTCTTTGGAAAAACATTATGTAGAATTGTAGAAATTTTATTGAAATATTGGCTAAAATGCTTTGGCAGTGTCACATACAGGGCAGGCAAGAGGGGAAAGAGCAATCTGTGTGATATTGTGTTGGTCTGACGTTAATCTCTAAATTTCATCTTTGGTTCTCTACCACTGAACAAACTTTCTAATATGCTACTTGCAGATGGAGTGCAGCCTTGGTTCTCGCTGCTAACGTGCTGCTGCACTTCTCTCACCCTAGACTGGATCTCGGTATGGACAACAGACTGCTGCGCGGGCTTCACAGCATGGAGGATGTTCAAGTGAGTCAAGTGAGCTTTAAGAGATCTAAAGAATACAGCCAGCCTTTACATCTCTCTTGTTCTTGATTGACTGGATGCAACAACAAGCCTCACAGCAGGTATGAAGATAATCTCCCAACATGTAAAGTGAGTGGAATCCTCCCACAGGCAGAAAAATACCTAGCGCACTTCATTCGCTTTGTTTTCACTACTTCCAGATTGTCAAGGTTTTTGTTTTTACTTTTAAAAGCAGATGATGTGGTGTCATGCAAAGTTCCCACTGTAACATACTGGGTGCTGCGTCAACGCTCATTTCACTTTGACCTCTAGTGACACATTATGCACACTTGAGGTAATCCAGAAGTCACTGCTTTTTAGAAAACTTGTTTTACTGATTAATCTTTGTTTAACTTAAGACAGTAGATCTAAATAGCCAACTAGTGTAAAATAACGTGACTCTGTAGGTTGGTTTTCCTCCTGTCCTCCCCAATTTTTGTGAGTCACCAGCCAGCAGTGTATTCCACATATAACTAATTTGGATTTAAATTTACATTGCAGCTCTTCCCTTTAAAACAACACTTTGTCCTGCCTTTAAAATTACTTCCTGTCCCTTATGACATGTTAAATAATATAACGTGATTTGCAGCTGTTTTTGTGGCCTTTATATATATATATATATATATATATATAATATATATATACAGTATATATATAAATTCTTGCTTTTTGCATAAAGCTACCGTACCATCAAGTGAGTACCGAGTTTGTGAGAAGGTGAGGGGGTGGGTGAAGTGTTCCTGATTCACATATGTTGAGAGCGATTCATCACTTTGCATAACAAGACCTGGACATAAACTGTGCAGTGTTTAAGGCCACTGCTGTAAGTGAGCAACACCATTGCATCCACAGATATGTATTCGTCATCATCAATGTCAAAATTGATTTAATAAGATTTTTTTATCTCCTTAGATTTCCTCCTCTACTCAACTCCTCACCACTTGCCGTGGTGATAGTCATAAATGTTTTATCTGTGTGTGTGTTTTTTTTTTTTTATGTTGCCAAGCTTGGCAAGTTTAGAAGTAGTATCACAGATCCCCTGATACATAGCTCTTCTTCTACTGCAAACGGCATTCATGGTAACATCAAACACAGCAGACACTGCACTGATATCCAATTTATAAAGATAAATTGAGCAAACAAACAGCTTGAGGTCTACCTGCAACTGTCCATACTGAATGAGGAACACTGAGTGAATCTGCATACATCTAAGGAATGCCACTGCGCCAGGCTTTTATTAATTTCACATTTATATTCATATCGTGGCATGTCTAAGCAGGATGCCTCTGTAGCGGGCATGGAGGGGTGGGGTACATGCCTCAAAATCAACATCTCAAAGTGTAAGTGTTAAAGCATCTCAAAGAGCAAGTGTTAAAAGCGTAAACATGCATTCTCACCAGCGGGAGTAATGGGTTTTCATACTGCTGGAGTTCAATAAACAGACTGGAGAGTATTCATTGTCTTATTGATGAATTCTGTCCTCTATAATGACTTTGGAGTTACCTCAACTGTACAACATCTGGCACAGTCCAGTTGTAGCATAACCTCACATAACCTTTCCGGAATTATTAGCTAGCTTACTAGCAAGCAGTCTAACTTAAACAAACCAACACTGTCAGCAATACTGCTGGCTTAGAAGGGCTATTTGTAAGTGTTGCTATTGCTACATAGCCAATGTTAACATTAACAGTGGTATATTTACCAGATTATAAGACACATTGCATGAGCTGTCTCCATCAGTGGAAAACAACCCCATTGTTAACTCTTGTTTTGCTTCTATTTCTATCACTTCTACTGAAGTTAGCATGCTAACTAGCTAGCCCCGGTCCACGCCACTTTCCAATACTGACTCACTGTTGTGTCCAGTCTGCCCTGAAGTATCACTGCTCAGAGGGCGCATAATATGTCCTGTAAATAAAACAATGGCTGAAGCTCTTGGCAGGAGAACTAAGTAAACAACAGTTTATGCCAATGTTGGCTATGCAGCAGTAGCTAAACTTCTCAAACTCATCTCCTTTTAAGCTTGCTCATTTAAAGAAGTATACAGTATTACATTTTTTGTAGACAAGAACAAATGGATTTTACATTTCTGATGGCAGTAGGAGCAGTTTTTTTACAATAACAGAAGAGTAATGAATAGTAGTAAGAAAATGGATATTTAAGATGAGCAGTTCGTGGTTGCCATGTTTACATTGGGGTAAAACTGTACTCTGAATCTGCATCAATTCCTGTCAGTCCATCAGTTCCTGTGCACGTGTGAATAGCTTAATCTAGTGTAATATTTCAGTACATTATAATCAGTTGCCGAGACGTCTGTGACATTGAGAAAAACATGGCTGACTTAGAATTCCTATGTTTTCCATGTACAGTTGTAAAAGTTTAATTCAGAAAAGACCACAGCAACTGATAGGTAAATGCCTGAAAATGAGTGTTTGGACTAGGCAAAACATCTACAGATATAATAGATATAAGAATATTAAAATTTTAGTAAATTGAAGCAGATCTCTGACATTATGATTCATCCCCATCAGTTCTTGCTGCTAAAGTAAAAACAAACTATAACCCAGAACATCTTGAAGGTTTTGCACTATTCACATATTAGAGGCTTTTATCAAGACTGTATTTATATACAGGCAAAAGATAATAATCACACAGGGACTACACACATTTTAAAGGCCCTACACTCTCAAGGTAAACCTACACAAGTGATTTTAATGATTTTAGCTGATTCAGCCTCCTCTCAGGAGGCATGCGGACTGTACTTGATTTACATTTCCTTGACTCCCCTGTCAGCTTTAATGTACCTCTTAGAGCAGGACAAATTGAAACCTATCCCTTCTTTTGCAGATCAGTGTAACTCTTGCCCTCACTTTGTGTGTGCAAATCCATGCAAATGCACCCACATTAACCTGCATCCATTTACACGTTTACATGTGCACCCAAAAAGTACAAATGTAAATACCATTTCTTTCAGCTCTGTCTGTTTTCTTCACTTCTGCTATTGCTCTTGTGCATGTGTATACACAGAGAAATCAAGTTTCTGAAGTGCAACCATGCACACAGGAGCACAATGCTTCAGATACATGTGTCTAAGCACTGATGAAATGTGTTGTGTATTCGTCCTTTGTTCTGCCGCTGTGTAGAAATAAGCTAGCGTCACCACGCCTCCTCACACAGTGAATTTCAAGGCCACATCTTAATTGAAAAGCTCGAGTGGGCCATTACATTTTGTGTAGGAGGCAGGAAAGAATAATTTGAATTCACGTACTCTCCTCGAAGTGATGACTCAGACGCCTTGACTAATGGCATTTATCTGGCAGTCAAGTGAGAAACAGCATTATTAGTAAATCACACTGACTTCTTTATTCTTGTAATGATTTGTCCATTAACTCCTAAAAATGAGTGTATTTGTCCTTAATATTAGTACCGTTGGACTTTTTCCATTCTAATCCTGTGAGTTGATTCTTTGGACCAAATTTTCTGTCATAATTTTCTAGTCAAATGTCTGAAAAAAGAAGCACAAACACATAAACAAGCAAACAAAAAAAGTGTTTTAATTTTAATAGCTACACTCAGAGTGCAAATTAGCCATTCCTCATCTTTTTTCCAGTCTTTGCTTTAAACAATTTTCAGCTTACACATTTATGCTAATAAATTCATAAGCATACTATTGAACAAACTTTAAAAAGAGTAGACTGGTTGTGGTAATGGGAAAACAGCCTGGAGGTAAAGCAGTGGAGGACAGTGATAGCTGTTAATGGTAAGGACACAAAGAGAATAGAGTGCAAGCAATAGATGAGTTTTCTTTGGTGTTGAACGAGTGTTGACGCGTCATAGAGCTGAGAGGACTCAGCTCCAGCCTTTTACTATTTCCAGCATGTCATTGAGATAAGATGGACAGGGGAGTCTCTTCAGCATATCTTCAGGAGAGACCATCTGGAGTCTTCCCACACTCAGTCGGACACTCTCACATAGGAATAATTTGATTTATATATGGTTAACAGAGACAATCATTGGTTCATCAAATGTTAAAAACTCCTACTTTGTACAGTGTGTAGGAGTACAAATTAAATAAAAGACAAATAAGTCAGGGAGTTGTTAGACTTCCCACGATGGATATATTTTATAGACATTTCTTAATTAGCGAGTGATTTTACCACAAAACACACAGAGGATTGTCTGATCCTTTGACTATTCTTTTCCTCAGCCACAAAAGTGCAGAAAGAGCAGCCTGTGCATAGTGTCACTTGTTAACCCTTGAGGCTAACCATGCTGCAGGTATGGCTCCTAAGATGGATTAAACGGCAATCGTTGAGGCAGAGGGCTCCCGAGCCTGAGGTTACGTATTCACAAGCCGCCCACCTCCCTGAGGCAGAGGGCATCCAGGATAGCAGGTCTTATCCAGGGCATTTTTTTTTTTTTTGCAGGCCCTGACAGTACTATGTCATCAGCCTTTCAAAAAGACCAACAAAGGTTGCAGTTTCATTTTACTGAAATTGACCTTTCCTGTTTTTGTGTGCAAGCTGAATTTCCAAAGCAAGATGTGTGATTTCGACTGGCAGTATACCCCAAAATCAATGTAGTGTGGTCTTACAGGCAAAAGGGCTGCATGTGACCTCTAATGACTGCTGCGATTATCATGGAATGCTGCAGTTTGTACATTTAATGGCCAGTTTTTTTGCATTCCACAATAACTTTGATGCAATTAGACAGTAGTGAAATAGTACCTCTTTCTCAGTACAGCATCTACATTTTTTGGTCCATGTAAGACTTGTTTGAAAATGTGAAAAAAAATTGGTTTCCATGGATGAAGAAATGGCTTTCATCACTGAATGATGTTGCAAAAAAGTCTGTTCTTGTAAAATAAAGCATATCTCTAATGTTAAGAAATAGATTTCTTCTGTGAAATTTTATGATTTCTTTGATAAAAGGCATTTCTGTTATAAATCATTGGTCAGGGAACATATTTTTACTCTTATTCTTAAGAAATATAATTTTTGTGCAAACATATTTTCAACAGAGTTGCATGCTAAACTTGTGTTTTAAATCTCATCAAGTTGTTTTTGTAAAGACCCCTGCGGTTGTTGTTGTTATGTTTGTCAGCGCTGAGGCTTTGTCTTGCAGGTGAATCTGAGCAGGAACTCTCAGTTACTATTGGGACTGGGCCCAGTGAGCCTCTGCTTCCAGTCTTTGCTAAACAACAGCTCAGTTAGTCCTTGTCCACACATACACATATTAAAACAGGGATTTTCCTCCTTCGTTCTTCAAAAAAATCTCATTGCAAACGAACAGGCGGTGTATAACCCTAACCGTGAAGTCATGTTGGTCAATCAAAAGCTTGGAGAAAGTTATTACCTTTATCACAATAAACTGAATTTGAATAGCAGATGTTCTTTTCCTCTAAACAAGCTGCTTCCTTTGAAGCATTAATTTCCTGTCACTTAGTAACACCACAGATGGTGTGGACTGACACAGAGAAGTCATACACACGTGATGAGTCAATGTATGTGTGATAGACTGCGTAAAGCACTGCGCGTGTGTGTGTGTGTGTGTGTGTGTGTGTGTGTGTGTGTGTGTGTGTGTGTGTGTGTGTGTGTGTGTGTGTGTGTGTGTGTGTGTGTGTGTGTGTGTGTGCATACGGATGAGTGAATAACTGTAGTGTGGATGTACTGTAGGAGCCAGGTGCATGACTCCATGTAAGAAGGTCAGCTGCAGGGCAAGCATGTGATTGCAGGAGCTCGGTGCTTTATCTGTGTGTTTACATGTGCATTGACATTCAGCACGAATGTCTCTGTTGCCTTGTCAAGTAAAACATCCACATGGCCTTTCTCTGTGTACCTGTATGTTGTTGCTTTATATGAACTTGTCAATGTGATTAAAAACAGGCAAGTTACAGACCGTCATATGAATTTTGTATTCAATCCAACTTTGATTAAGTACACCATAAATATACACAGAACCATGCCTTAAAAGCCAATGAACAAGCCAGGCTATCCTCAAATCAAACTCAAACTGGGCCTGGAAAAACTCTAGACACCTAAAACTTAATGTAAATGGTGTAAACAATAGTAATAAGGCTTAATGTGTAATGAGCCATGAATGTAGGCAAAATGCCTTTATAGTTATAATTAATATATTTTTAATATGAAATCTTTATTTCACGTTGCTTCATTAGGAGCCTGTATGTGTGTGCTGCACACAAAGCATTAGTAAACAAGTAGAGGGGCAGCACATTTTGAAAGATGGCAAGCATGACTGTGGTTTTGATGACTTTGATTTTTTAGCTGAATTTAATTCCATGAGTGATATGGAGCGAGTGCAAAATAAAATTCAGTCACTACTATTTAGTATAGAAACGAGACGTTAGACCGTTTTGTCATTTAAAAGACAACAAGTGGAAATGATTGGAGGAACGCACACCCATATGTCTCTGAAACCTTCCTCCTCATGCACCTGTTCCCCATCGATCACTGTAGTTGCCTTCCAGACAAGGTCTTTCAGGGTTTTCTTATCTTCACTACCTTTAGGATAAGCAGTAGATTTTTGGATGTTAAATATGCCAATCCCAGCTTTCACTTCCTGGCCCCTCTTCTTTCTCTTTCCCAAATCTAACCTCGATATTTATACTCGACAAGATGGCTGGGAGCTACATCCAGGTCTCTGACTGGGTTGAAATTTATTATGGCAGTTGCAACAAAGCCAATTGCTTTCCACTAACAACATCCAAGTGCAGATTTTTCCATGTGCCTTTGCAGGAATACGTCACTCCAGTGAATAGATTTATAAGTTCCTGCGTAGGCTCACAGTGTGGCCTGCACCTATACTCTCCAAACTCACACAGGAAACCGATTGGAGACATCTCTCACTCTAGGTGAAGCACATAATCAATCAAAGGGGGGGGGGGGGTTGAAATAATGTCAAGGTCTGCTAACAATGCCTCAACGTGAACGAATGTGATGCATTCCTGCATATTTGTGTCTGTAAGGCGGCGAGGCTGAGAGTAACACAATCTCTAGGAAAGAAGAAGGGGAGTAAGGGGACGAGGAGGGGCTGAGGAGACAACAGCACACAGTGTTGGGTTGGAAAAAAAAGAGGAGAAAATAAGAAAGGTGGGCTGGTAAAGAGGGTCAAGAAGGAAGACAATAAGTGACCCTATCCCTAGACACTTCCACTGCTGTATCTACTGGTTTTCTCTGGAGAGGAGAGGTGCCTGGACAGTGCATTCCCAGGGAAGGAGGGAGATTAACATTCCTAGGATGCTGCAGTGTGGAGAGTTATGAGAGATGTGCTCCCAGGGGAATTCATTTACTAACAGGATGTAATGGACAGGAGGGAAGAAAATCTGATTTACGTATATTTTACCATGTGACATACAGCATGACATAACGTGAAAGTAAGTGAGATCACTGAAAAATAAGGTGTTGTTCATGATAATCTGAGCTTTTTTAAAAAATTTTTCTTCTTAGGCTTGATAGCTTACTTTTTGTTGAGTCGTTACGTCTGTTGTTAAATTCCTCATTTGACAATACTGTAATGCACCTTCAAAAGAAGTTTTGTGGTTCTCACCCTTGCACAAAAATGCAGCTGGCCCTATGGAAAACTGAAACAGTTGCAAGTGGGTGAGTAGTGTTGGAGGGGAGGGTGGGGGGGGGTCACTTGGTTAAGGCTGTCACAGAATGAAATATGGGTGTTTAAAAGGAAAGTGTTGTGACATACAATACCACACTGAGTAAGCCACTGTGTGTGTGTGTGTGTGTGTGTGTGTGTGTGTGTGTGTGTGTGTGTGTGTGTGTGTGTGTGTGTGTGTGTGTGTGTGTCTAATGACATAGGACGGCCACTGTCTGTCTGTTTGCCCTCCCACTATTTCCTATGAACTCGTCTGTGCTTGCGGGACAAAAGGCTCCTTCAGTGGCTCTGTCTCCGGCCAGCGGAGCAGCGGAGGCTTTCTCTGTGTAGGTTGTGTGGGAGGTTAGAGACCAGGAGCAGTCTGATGATGCCTGTGTGTGCACAAACATATTTATATATGCATATGGTGTTTGTCCATTTGAATGAAAAAAAAGAGCATATGCACAAAACTGCAGGTGTTTGTTAATATGAGTGTGTGAGTGAGTGTGTGCTCTCACAAGATTTTAAACCTGGGGATTGAGAATATTTTTAGAAAGTGAGGACATTTTGACCTTTTGTCAGTTCGTCAAAGGGCATTGAGGGTTAAGACTTTGTTTTAGGGTTAAGGTTAAAATTATGTGTAGGTTAGGCTAAATGTTAAAATTAGACATGTAGTGGCTGTTTAAAAGTGTAAGAATGTACAGTGTAATGTGAGTGAGGGTCCTTTCAAGTTAAGATTTTGTGTGTATACCTCTCAGGTATGTCTGCCTAGATGAGCATGCATGTGAATCCCACTCTTATTACTTTTCTCTGTCACTGTGCAGTTTTGTTGGTGTATTACTTTATGTCTGAATCTCTGTCTATATCTGTGTGTGTGTGTGTGTCTGTCTGTCTAGGTTTCAGTGTGTGGGTGTGGAGATGACACAGGCTGTCAGACTGTAAAGCATTGTGAGGAGTCAGGGGAGGCATGGCTCTGTTCTCAGACGCTTCCCTCTGTGACCCCGGACCATCATAAATCTCCTAATTCCCTCATTCCAGTGTCAAATGGAGCGGCACTCTCATGTGCTGGAAATTCCCCCATTCCTGGCTGCTGGAGAACAATTTCTGCAGTAGCTCCACCACCAAAGCTTGTCTTCTGAAAATGCTGTTACAATTTGACAGGAGCATATGGTCATCTATGACTACTCAAGTAGGTAACAACTGGACTTGCAACAACATTAATAGAACTGATAGAACTAGAACTTTTGTCTTCGATCGTCCCGCTGCACGACAGTTTAAGGTATAGGAAAGTAATTGTGCCATTTCAACTGAAAGAAAGCAACAGTGCAAAGTACTGCAATAATGCATCAGTCAGATATATTCCCGTTATAGTATCATTTCATTGTGTTATGGCTCTATTCAAGACATCCTCTAGTCCGATCACAAAGCCAACATATGTTAGACATGGAAAAAAGAGATACAACCCTTTTAGAGGGAATACAATCTGACATAGCTCTGTTGTTGTATATCTCTCACACATATAACAGCATACTAGATAATAAAGCATACGCGATAAGATTAAGCAAAGCTTATCATCTTAAATTAAATAACATATGGGTGCATTTTTAGGTGGTAATGCAGCAGTGGCTGCTGGCCAGGAACCAGCATTCATTAGAATCAGGACAGCATAAGCAGTAGTGCTAACACAGCGCGCTCTGGCAAAAAAAAAACAAAAAAACAATATGCAGGGTCTCCGGCACAGAAGTAGCCTATGTTTTGCAATTTGATAAGCCTTCAAACTCACGGATCTGCTCATAAGTAAGATGCCCCCACCAACACAAGGCTGTTTTTTGGCCTGAACACCTGCTTAGTAGCAGCAATAGAATATATATCTGCAGCAGTAACATATGTCAATGGACTGCATTTATAAAATACTTTTACCAGAAGCGTTTTACATTTTTTTTTGCCCTTAATCCATCCATTCACACATGCAATCACATACCAATAGTGGCAAGCTATCGAGCAAGGCGCAGGCCTAACCACCGGAAACAATTTGAGGTTCAATGTCTTGCTCAGAGATACTTCGATATGTGGACAGGAGAAGCTGGATATTGACTCATGAGTCCTGCACTAGAGGACAATATGTATTGAGCTGGGCATTTGAATGGTTTTGTGGTTGGTGCTCTGGAGGATCAGCTGCTCAGTGTGGGACTGATGACTTCATGTTCCCACAGGAATATAATAAAAAAAAAAAAACCTTTTGCTTTTTGTTTTTAGAGCAAAGGTTTTCAGTCTTTTGTAAATGAAACATCCTGCAGTCTCGGCTGTTGGCTTCTACCTTTATCCTCCATCACTGAGCCACTGAAAAAAACAATAGGTGGTCTTGAGGTATTGAGTGTGTCTTGCCAACAGGCAGGGAGTTTTTATTCCACAGCAGAGTCTCAGCCACTAAAAAGTCTCAGAACCTGGCGTAGTAATCACTCAGTCACTGCTACTGATTAATACCGCCATCAACACCTTGCATTATGTTAATCTTGTGGTGTGGGGGAGTCACAATGCTTTTTACAGCCCTTTTAATGGAGCATAGCAAGACTTACAACTTTCACATCACAGGTCTGGAGGCATCGACCTAGACACCAGGTACATTAACACCAGCAGCTTGCTCAACATGTCACAGTGCAAATTCAGCACTTTCTATATTCTTACCAGGTAGTGGGACATTCAGGGGATATGAAGACAGTGACATCATAGAGATGAGTGACTGCCCACCTCTGGATAGCTAGCAGAGCACCATGTCTATCTTGCAGTGTGTGTGTGTGTGTGTGTGTGTGTGTGTGTGTGTGTGTGTGTGTGTTTGCATGAATGACAGGCTTTCAACTTGAGAATTGGTGACAGGGTTACTACACATTGTTGCTTTTCCCAGACAACCACAATTTTTAAATGGCAATTAAAACCCCTCAGAGCTCTGAAACTGCTGAAAAGTGAGGATCAGTTTAAGAAAAAATAAGAAAGAATGTAGCAACAAAGAGTCAGGAAATGAGCGGAAAAAAGAATCAGAGAGAAGCACCACTCGATTGAGATTGACATCCTTGCGATCATGTTTCAACAAGATTTGCTGCTTTAATATAAAGTCAATTAATTCCAGTGTAAGAGGAGTAACACTTTGTAACATGTGGTATTAATGGGGCAGCTTCAAAACCCATATACCTGTTAACAGTGATCACCATCACCGCCCCATATATGCTTTATTTGGTCTGGGATTTGATCAGAAGTACTCTATCCTGTGGCCCCGTGAGACCCTGGCAGCCAGGGAACCGACTTCCTCTCATGCCTCTGCAGCATTTATTAACCCGATTCATGGAGACTTGTGTGGAGATTTACTGCTCACTTCATCTTGAAAGCTTTTTTATTGTTGTAATGTTAACCCTGAAAGAACACACTAAGTCCCGATGCGGGTGTATATCACATACGCTGCGGATGCCTGCGAATTCCGACCCTATGGTTTTTAATATGCACACACATATGAGAGATGGCACGTACCATTGAGTTTACAAATGTGCACACACATACACATACTTACGCATCCCAGCTGCCCTTGAGGCGAGATACCGTGGCTTCCTCAGGTTTGAAGGATTAAAATGAAGGATTAATAAACACCTTGCTCTGTAGCTGAAAGATTAACCCTCTTCCTTCCTCCATTAATGACAAACACTTCCAATAATACCAATTTATTTGGACTGAGAATAAATTACGGACACACACACACACGCACACACACATACACACACATACACACACACACACACACACACATACACACACACACACACACACACATACCCACACACACACACACACAAACACAAACAAACAAACAAACACACACAACTACAATTAAACACAGAAGCAGTGTTTGAAAGTGAAATACCATGCACCTCCAATGCACACTTATACTTAAGTTCCGGCTCGAGGCTTCACATCTCCTGAGCTTCAGAGGAATGTGCCGTGTAATAGCGTTATAGGGGAGCTGAAGGAGGTATACTGGAGGCTGGATGGGGGAGGAAGTGCCAAGAGGAGGGAGGCAAGGGAAGTCGTCTCCGAGTATTTCTTCTAAACAGTCCCAGTCTTGACAGCTCTCTCTTCCTGAGGCCCACCTCTGACCAGGTAGCGGCTACTATGGCATTGCCTGAGAAAGACATTTTTTTTTTTTTTTTGGTTGAAAGGGCTCCGAGGGTGAATAAATTTGACAAAGGAGTTCTTACTGTGGAATTTAAAGTGCCAGTGAATCGGTGTGGGGGATTGGATGGGGAGGGCGGAGTGGGGGTAGAGCAGCATAAATGGAGCGAGCCCTTCGGGGCGGCTGTCTCCTCGAAGTTGATCCCACCGAGTTTAATCCTTGACATCACGTGAGCAAAATCCCAACGCTGCCACTGCTGTCTCCTCCAGACAGCCTGTGGATGTGGGTTTTATAAGCAAAAGATGGATGTGGGGCGGCACGTCAGTGAGTCCCTGCCTCTGTGCTTGCTCTGCATTTTTCTAAATTGGATATAGGGCATGGAATGGGCAGATAAGGTCAGGGGCATAGGTTTCATTTTAACTATTAGAGGGGAAGATATGTTCCAGGTTGTAAATCAAACCTGAATGGCCTTTTACAGCAGTATTCATGGATGTTTAAGAATCTCTTGAGAATCTAAACAATACAGATTTGCATAAAGGACCATCTCCTGCTTGCCGTATTGAATATTTTATTTTGGAAAGCTTTCTTTCGGTTCTGGATTGGGTTACGATATTTTTTAAGTATTTGATTGAGCATTTCTTAGCCTTAGCCAGGAGCCAGCAGAAAGTGACAGGAAATGTGGGGTGAGAGAGACTGCAAGAAAGATCCCCGTCCAGACTTGAACCGGGGACGCTGTGATTACACGGTCTGCGTCCTAAACCACAAGGACACCAGCGCGCCCTAACTTATTGTACGTATAGATTTTTGAAATGTTGATGTTGAAATGATGTGTCTGAACTGACTGAAACTATCTCTCTTGCTTAAGAAATCTTGATTTAAATGAGACTTCCTCAATAAATAAAGCTTGACAACTAAAACAGCTTAACAACTACTGTAGCCTCTCACGACTGGACTTCTGAGAGATCACATGTCAGTTTCCTTGTTGTTCAGATTTTCTCTTGCTACATGCTCTTGCTTACAGACTCTTTGTCTGGTTACCCACTGCCGCTCTCTCTACAAATACTAACCACCATTTCTTGTCCTTGTAAAATACATTTTCAGTTTCCTGTCTGACAGAGCTCTTTCCCATTGCAAAAACACTGGGTGTGCACAGAGTTTACAAAAACTCAAAATAATGTTTTATCTGAAGCTGTTACCTCCTTGAGCTATTTACCCTTAAAGCAAAGCCCGACTAACCATCAAAGCAGCAAAGATTAACGGTCGAGTTAATGACTGAAAGTGGACAAACAGCGGCCTGTTTCACTGCTCCACTCCCACACAGGTGCACTCACCCACACTCCAGGTGCACTGATCTCATCTGCACAAGACAGAGCAACCTAACAAATCCAGATTATAGTTAATCCAGGACATGTCAAAACATCTGTCACTGTCTGGCAATCCAGGATACACAGCAAAACATCTGTCACAAAGGTCACTCACTATGAGCGGAGCCATTCACAAAAGAACTGGCTCTTTTTGTTTTTTGTTTTTTTTCCTTGGGATTTTTGATTTGACAAAATACAGGTGAAACTACTGAAACCACATCCCAGGCCCCCCAAAAAATCTAAAATATAAATCAAAGAAACATGCTGGAATTGTCCTATAGAAAATGTGTTTAAATTTGTCCTTAACATACAACCAGTGTGAAGACAAATACACAGGGGTGAGGCAAGGAAAGACAGAGACAGAGATACAGGAAATTGCATACACAACTGACAATGTATGAAACTGGGTTATGAACAATACATTTTGAAATTGGAGAATTAGACTAAGAGCTCAATATACTCAAGGGGGGAAAAAAGGGGGTTAAATTTTTCTGCATGTGTGTAGTTCTTTAATGACTGGAGACAGTTGAAGGTTTGCTCATGCAGTATTCAGGCAGTTTTTTTTTGGCAATCGAGCACAACAGTATTGCGTTTTTCACCGTGACACAATAACTTAACTGTTAAAAGTCAGAGTATCGAGTGTGGTGATTAGTTCTGTATAATCTATTGAGAGAAAAACACTGGATTTGTTTGGTTGCACCTGTCTTGGTTGACAGTGCCAATAAACCGAAGTGAGTTTCACACTGTGGTTGTATTTTCACTCATCAGCACAAAAACAACAGCAGCACAAGCCCACGAGTATCACACTTATCTAGCTGGCTTATTTTCCACCTTTTGCGATGGCAGGTTCAAGTAAACAGCAACAACAACACTGCTCTTTGCTGCAGGTCAAACATGTTTTCAGTTATCTCTCACTGCTGGTGAGGGTAACATGTTGAGTTTACAGAGTCCAGATTTATGTGCTGTGATTATAACTTTTAATACACTGAGAAATCCACATAAAGGGTAGGAGAAAATCTCAATTTCACTCTTTAAAAAACAAAAAGATGAACATAACAACAGCTCCCTGAAATAAAATAAATTGACCAAAACAAAAACTGAAAAAGACTGAAAATTCAACAAACCCACTGTGACTCACTTCTGGCATCAAGCAGTCACTTCCTGACCTTTACCCTGACAGTGACAGCTTTGCTTGACTGAATTCATTTTGTCAAGTGACTTACCAGTTTGCAGTCATCCTTCTCTGTTCAAGAGCTCATGTCAAGCACTGCTGAAATGTCAGAATGCACACGGACACGCTTTCCCTCTGTGAGACACTCATCTGCTTGTCAGAGGAGGCCATACAGCTCTTTAGTTGCATCAAATAGCTCGTTCAGCGCAGTTTAGCAGCAAAGGACAACAACCGACCGTATCAGCAAAATCCATATCACAATTTCCTTGACGTCCCGTGGCAGGCGGTGTTTCATCACAGTGACAGCTCCTTTGGCTGGATGTGGAGATAGTGTTATTACAGTCTGAATAGGAAACTTAAAAGGGCTGGTTCTTGTGTCTGTCAGAAAGAATGGTTAATGTTACACTTTCACCGTAGGATCATCACGCATGGTCATTTTGAACAATGATGGATGGCGTGATTCAGTTCATCATCACTATCCTTCGAGCGAGCTAGCCCGTATAGAACTTAGAAGCCTGGGGGCCATTTATAATTCACCTTGAGATGAGCGCAATGACAGAAGAGAAGTGGTACACCTTGATGATATTAGCGTTCATTGTCGCACGTGGCTTAATGGCTACTCAAACAGGATATTGACCCAAGCAGAGCATGCCTGCCTGCCTTTATGATTCTTATCAGAATGAATGAAGCTGTGGATCCCGCTGAGAGTGATACTTTAGCCATCCATTCATAGTCATTCATCACTGAGGCGGGAAGTGAGATTCCTATATCCATTAAGCGAAGATAGATTCACAGTTCCCTGGTGGCCATTTAAGTAAGCAAGTACGTCCAGAGGAGGTCAACTCTCGTGAAATAGCCTTGAAGCTACCTTGAAATCTCAAAGTAGATGAGTTGCAAAACCTCGTTCACAGAAAACTGTTGGCTTTGTTTTTCAAGAACCACACTGTAATTGCTGATTACTATGTTCTGAACCTCATTTTACTACACCAGTAAATTTAAATATCAGACTTTTCAATCGAAAGCAATGAGCTCTGGTGTAAAAGCTAAAAACGCAAAATGCAAATTCCAGTTTATGAGGTCACAAAACGTCAAATTTTAAATATTTCAAGACATTAAATTGCAACCTGATAGACTGGAAGATGATTCTCTGCAGAAGGATTTTGTCTGTTTTTGTGCTGAATGCTCAGCTGTGTGCCATAGCAGTCTTTTCTAATCACCAAAGCAAGACCCGATTTGTAGCTGCCTCCCCCACAAAGAGGTGAAGTGCTGGGCGCTAAATTGCGTGATGGACTTTTTCTCAGCCAAGAAAGGGCTGCCACATTCAAGGATGTTTGCGGGCCATCTCAATTAATGCTTTTGAAACGCCATCTCTCATTAAGCCGTGAGAGCAGCGGCAACTCAGCAAGCCAAAAGAGAGTATTGAGCTTTGGGTCTCAAAGGAAAGGATTGCTGCAACACCAGATACAGCATCTGCTATTGATTCAATTACTTCCATGAATAAATAGATTTCTCTGGGTTATGGAATGAGGCCAGCTTGGAATACTTAATGACTTTAATCAATAGACTATGAGTATAGTTTGAAATCCTACAAATGAGTAGGGAATTTTTTTTTTCAGAATTGTATTTTACTTTTGTTTGCAGAGGTGAAGAATTTCATATGAAGGATTGTCAGAGGCTGAAAATAATGGGGATGTGGTTGTATCTTGAGTCGTGTTGCCAATTCTTAAACAGCTTGTCGGGAAAAGAAAACCTCAGACGGAAAATATAGTTCAATATATTTTGTTGTTGTCCCTGCATTAATTTAAGCCCCAGGTCCTAGCCATCTAATAACTCGCCCTGCCTAAAAAAAAAACCAACAACAACAACAACAAAAAAAAAAAGAACTTCATATTTGTGACACATGCTCCCCTTTGTCTTGAAACACATCAGGCAGTTCTCAGTGTCTATCATTGTAACAGCAAGCAAAACTGGCATTCCATTCAACTGTGTGTCAATCTATCATTAACAAAACAATAGGTGTGGGGGTTCATTACACTCTCTGGTGAAATACTGTCTTTGTTAGTTAGGAGCCTCCCGTTTTTTGGGTTCCTGCGGAGAGATCGAGAGCCCACTGATGTGACATATATTTCACTGTGGGGGAGGAGGCCGTCAGAGAATAATCCGGTTAGAGAGAGAATGCTCATGACAAAAGGAGGAAGAGCAGCCAAAAGCATTGTGCTCTGGCACATCCATAGTGATGTTTACGTTCATCTTTGATGTGAGCATCTTTTCGAACGCAGAAGAAATGGATTTAGGTCACGCTGAGTGATTTAGCCGGTTGGAGAACCTGTCTGCTTTTTTATATTCTGCTTTCTGGGCCCTTGAAGAAAGATGTTTTTGATTTCTCAACTGTGTGGAGGACTTACCAGTTTCTATGCATTTTGATTGCTACTGTCTTCTTCAGGCCTATAAGCTGACAATGATGGCTCAGGGTTTGTTCAGTAAAAACAAAATTTGTCAATCAGTCTAAAGGACGTGGTGATGGAGAGTGCTCTCAGATAAACGGCTCTTTGGAACTATTCCTCTGTCATTTCCCACCTCACCCTTTGCAACTCACTCGCATTTGTAAAAACTTGGCCTCTGTCTCTGTCTGCCGGTTTTTGTGCTTGTGTTTGTGCATATGTATGCATGTTTGTGTGTGTGTATGTGTGTGTGTGTGTGTGTGTGTGTGTGTGTGTGTGTGTGTGTGTGTGTGTGTGTGTGTGTGTGTGTGTGTGTGTGTGTGTGTGTGTGTGTGTTTTTGACAGCCATTTTCTCAGCCGCTTCCTTGCCTCTGATTCTCTGTTGGCATGGTGAGGGAGCAGCGGGAAGCCTTCACTCCAATTTGCCATCGTTTGTCATCACTTGCCCCTATGACACAGACACACAGACACACACCATCGTCCACTTTCAGAGGCATGCCGACAGTGGCGACCCCATGACTGCAGTTTTGGCCTCCCCCTAAACTGTCCATAGCTCTGGTGGTGCCATCTGTGATTTAAACATAAGGGGTGGTATACGCTGTCTATACAACACAATGCACAGCTGCAGTCCTGAAGACGTGTAGACATGTCAGTCAAATTTTACATTGTTTTCTGGGAATCTGCTGCCGATACCCTTTGTAAAAGTGGGCAATGCCACATAACAGCTCTGCTGCAGTATAGGGTATGTTTATCTGTTTATCTAGCTTTCTGTTGCACTTACTTAATGATGAGAAGTTCTGCAATATAGTATTTGCTCTATTTTGACTGCATTTTTAGAAGGACACAACATTCTGACAAATTCCAACATTTTAGGGGTTTTTTTCCCCCCAAATATAAAGACATGTTTTCTTACTTCTTACAGGATCTCTGCCTCTACCCCAGTGCAATAGAGGTGAGTGGAATTCAGTTTGTGCTTCTCAAACCACTGAAATTCACCATAGAGATGTGCTTTTGCCTACATCTTACGCAAAAAGATGGTCACTATGAAACCTGTTCTGAACATGAAAGAGACATCCAGGAAAGAGAAGTTGCTTTTGAATGTTCTCAATGGAAATTTTTAATGCTGTGTTCACCACTAATGAAAGGGCATTCACCACTGTATTGGGCTGGAAGCTGAAAAAAAGTAGAAGATAGATAATAACTACAAACTATCTACACTGCAAGATACAAATAGGTGTAAGTGAGAGGAAAATGCTTTTTGTAAATTGGCTGCACCAGCACTTCAATGCAAAGGCTATACTAACTGCAAGATGCAAAAATTCGGATTGTTTTCTCCCGTTTTAATGGTCTAAAATAACTGCAGTGCTCTTATGTCCCAGAGCACAGTGTTTAAATAATGAGGCTCAAGTATGATTTGATCAGCCCCTCCAGCTCTGAAACTAACTGTGCATTTGAAGCTTGTAGCAATGCTACATTTGGCGACAGTAATTAAGGAGAAAGCAAAGGTCTCATTAAGCAAATTACCTTGTTTCAGAGAAGTCGGGGGTTAAAAGCCTTCCCTGGCTGAGCTGTCTTTCCTTTTCATCATCAAGGATCATCTAACCACTGAGAGAGGTCTCGGCGTCTGATTTCATTACACATTTATTCCATTCCATCGTTCATTTGCACTTCATTTTACAAGCATCTGCACTACTAGGTTCAAACAGTCTGATTTATGCATCAGACTAAAGGGTCTTTGTATTCTGGAAGTCTATTAGGGCATATGAAATTTATATATGTGCTTTGCTCTCTGTGTCAGGGAAAGGGGGTCAGATTTCTCTCGTTTTGTTCCACTAAGTTTGTCAACAATAAGACACCCTAACTGCTCATAAATCCAGCTCAGGAACCCCATGGTGTGGTTTCATTTTGTTTGATGGATGAGTGTAGAGAGGACTCAGGAGGGAAGTTGGAAGTGGATTCTATCTATTATTTTGGGTCTTGTGTCCTGGCTGGTCGCTGGCATGGTCAGTTGGTGCTCCTGCCTGTTGGTGAGGCCGAGCCAGAACCCTGGAATGGGCAGTAAGTTGTGTTGACGTGAGGGCTCGATGCCATCTGGGCACTGGGATTGACGAGATGACGGCGATAACTCTCTATACGGTTCAGAAGGACAGGAAGATGTGCCTAGTCCCCGCTGTGGTGGCGGCACCAAACCCCAGTGCTAAAGATGAATGGTTCCCAGTACCATGCACCATCACCCCTGGTTTCCTACATGTCGAGCAGAAAGTGGGGAAACAGAGCTGATTTTCAATCGTGATTCTAGTGGCTACATTCACATACACAAAGCAACCTGGCTATTGGCCATAAACTCATTATGGTCTACTTCAGCTCTCATTTCCTGCCATCCAGGTCCAATATTACCACCTGTCAAGTGCCAAATGCTGGTTAAATTTGCTTTTGGCGGATGAATCATGGAGGCTCTAGTCTTTAAGTTTCTGAGATGATGAACACTGGAATACACTGGTGATATGAAAAAGTATTCAATTAAGACGAACATTGCTGCAATGTTTAAATTACATGAAGCAAAACCAGCTAAATTGCAACAATATGCACTTTAAAATAGTAAGAAAAGATAAAACGTATGGTAAAACGAACTTTAGTGACAAGTTAGAAGTAACTATGATGTGTATAGGGGCTGATAAATATTGCTAACGAGCACCATGACCCATCTTTATGTGTTGCAGTTTCTTTTAAAAGTCTCACATAATTCTGTCTACCCCTAGTTCTTGGTTTTTGCTCATTTTCAGCATTTATAATTTGACATTAAATGCTTTATCTCATGTTAGAAACTTTTCCCCTATAGTAGGTCTGAAAACAAACAGCAAAAACTGACAAAAATATCAACTGTAAATGAATGATTTTTTTTTAAAGGTAAACCTGGACAGTATATCCTGGCCATAAGGTATCCCAGCTGCTTCCAATACACTGGCTAAAAGAAATTCCCTTCCATCTGTGATGTCTTCCCTGCAGAGGGAGTTCAGCACTGGAAAAAAACAAAAACAAAAGAAAGATGAGGGTATTTTCTGTCATACTGATTACAGGAGAAAATGTAATGATGAACACTGCACACCACATTTTTTGTATATACTGAAATAGTCTTATGATATGGAGAAGGTGTGTTGTTTAGGAAGAGAAATTCAAAAAGGAGAAGTCAGTGCACTCTTGCCATAATGAGGAAGGAAGCCAGGCGACTTAACCATGTTTCTCTCCTTAACCAAATTATTTTAACCAAGTTATACTGTTCAACCCAAACCCTGGTTACTTGTATGACAGGGTAAATGCATAATTCTCTGTGTAACCTATACTTTAGTATGTAGTTAATGACTAATGCTTTAGGTTAACTTAGGATATAGGAGAAGTTAGGAATGTGGGATATCAGGGTTGTAGATCAGGCGGCTCATTGCCGCTCCTGCAACAAAAAAAAGCAGCCTCTCCTTACTCAACAGAGTCCCATTTAAGAGCTGCAGATTACATCTCTGAACATACCAGTTACAATTAGATGTGTGTTACTGATTAGTTAACGACAAGTGGTTAAAGTAACTGATACTTCATACTAGATGCCCCACTTACACATTTGTTTGGGTCCATTAACATTCACTATGGGACATGTTAGTCTGTTACAAAATGTTTATCTAAATACCATTTAAAACACCTCTGAACTCTCCACACCCGCTGCACTGGTTGACTATGGAGAATTATTTAGGTGTAGGTGTTGTATAGACTCTAAGCCTCAAAGAGTAACTCTCGGAGGGAAAAATTAAATACCCTGTTTATAATGTCAGAAGAGTTGACCACAGAATAGAGGACATTATCAGCTTGGCCTTCAGTTTTGTTTGTTTGAAAAATTAATTTTTGCACTTGACTTAGATAAGCCTATATCAGTAATGTTGAATGTGTGTGTCTAAATCCATAAAAAATTAATTAATGAAAACCTTGTCAAATGCTGTCAAAAAGTTCATTGTGTTTATTATTAAATTCCCAGCTAGGGAACAATATGTTCAAGAAAGCAATCATCGCAAGGACATCGATAATTCTGAGGGACTTGCGTACAATGGAGAGAAACTGTTTTAATATTGCACAGATAAAATGAATATACAGGTCGATCATTTTTAACAAACTCTTATATTCTTTGTCTCCGATAATTTGGCAAATTATAAAACATTTTGTTTCTGCGTTTGTGTCTGCAAACTAAGCTGGACTGGCATCTCCTCCACCCTGTGTGGGTGCAGTTTGATCAGATGTGCCTTACTGTGACCAAACAAGGCCTCAACTATCATCAGATGCTGATTCAAATGTTGCTACATCAAGATTGGTGTATAGTATGTGACATCACCTTTTCTCACCTGACCCCCCACCACCCCACCATCACCCCCAATGTACCCATTCCTCATAGAAAGTGATGACCCACACCATACACAGCAACTTACACCTTTATCATTCTCATTAATAGTTTGAGTTTGGCGGCCTCACAAATCGGCCAGCTTACCCAAAAACAGTCCTCACCTTTCAAAACCTTTCAGAAGTAACTTTCATAACAAAAAGTAAAAGGGAATAGCCATCTTGTGACCAAGCTATCATGCCTGATGTGGCTGAATGGTGAGGGGCAGGATCGGCTGCAACCTCAGAGGTGACCCCAGAGTCGAGAAAGACAGACAGTTTCTTTGGAGTAATTGAGAGAGGAATGGACAGTAATGGCTACCATCTTAAAATATGGAAGGAATGCCAATACAGTACTTAAATTAGCAAGGGCTGACAGGCCTGCAAATCACTTTCTCACTCCCTGCTTTCACAAGATTCCCTCTCTCTCTTCTGTTTTTATTCTATCTTTTCTCAATATCCCCTCAGCAGTAACTCTGTTGTCACGGTAGTACGACTTTGACCCACTCTGCCCTCATGTGTAATTCTGTGATCTATGAACTTGACCTTCTTAAAGTATTATGATGCGCCTGATCAATATTCCTCTGCATAAGAGTGTCAGCTAAATTCCTATAATGTAAATGAGATGAAAAAGTTGCAAAAAAAAATCATCTGCACCTGCATCACACTCCCCCGGAATCTGCGCTTGTACCCATTATTCATATGCTCAAAACATTACAGATCTGGGATGCTAATGCAGTCTCATAGCCTCTGCCCAGTGTTTGAGCCTTCACACTCATACTCTGCCGGGGCCTTGATTAAATTTGTTGCCCCAGCCATCCGCCTGCCGGCTGCCAGATGACTGTGAATATGAATGAGACACTAACATTGAATGTTGCGAGGCTCTGTCCTTGTTTTTCCTTTCTTGTCGGCTCATTATCCTGGTTGGCTCCCTCCTTAACTTCTTTTCACTCTACTGTCTCTCTCTTCCCCCAAAAGTTGTCAGCACTGACTTCCACGCAGCCATGAAAAGACGCAGCAGCGCACATACAAACACGCTGACAGACCAAACCATAGAGGTGGTGCCTCTCTGCCTTTTTTTTTTTTTTCCCTTATATAATTCCGAGAGAAAATACATGAGTGATTCTAGACATGAGAGGACACACCAGACAAACTGGAAACTCATTGACTATCAACTACATTGATTCTGTTAGTGTGTCCGACAATTATTATAACGTGGATGAGGCAGCTGTGCACACCAGTGGAAAGTAATTGAAAAATGTAAACTGCAATACATGAAACGCGGTGACAGGAAACTGCTAACGGCACTCTCATAATGATCAATCCAGGCAGCATGTAACAGAAGAAAGAACAGGAGCAAAGTATCCCATGCTGGTGAGTCCAGCTATTTTTTGGATGTAGCTCTTACTTTTTTAGCACTCTCAAATTCTATTTTATCTCTTTCTGTGGGTGGAGAGGGAGAATCATGGGACACTGTTTTTCAGTTATAGAGCCATGATTTAGGCTGGTAAGACAGCTGCATTATTATTTTTATTTATTTTATTTTAAATCAAGCTCTGGTGCAGCTTTAACTCATATCAGTCTTAAGGAACATCCCTACATCTATAACTTCTAACCTTAAGGTAGAAATATACCAGACTGATTCTATCCATCTGCTGACAAATTGTACTGTGAAGGAGCATTGTGGTTGTGTTTATTACACTGCACGTCCTAACACTTGTCAGTCATAGTGTGGCCTCCAGAAGGTCCTTTCTTTGTTTAGCCACAGCGTCTGCTGCTGCTCATGTTTCCTACCTACTTATTCTCTGTTAATTCCAAGCAAACCGCTGTTGGCACAAACATAATTTCCTATGCGACAGATGATTTTGTCTCTGAGCTACTACAGTGTGTTTTAGAGCAGAAAATGCTAAATCTCAAAATACCAATAACCTACGTGTATAAAAATTCCAATGGAATGGTAATGAATACTTTTGTTAGTGAGGACTGTCAGCGCTTGAAAAACTTCATCTTTTTTTTTTCTTTTTTCTTTTTTTTCCAGTCCTGGAATGGAACTTGGCTTCAAATATATAATATAGTCATACACACACAAACACACACAGATGCACATATGCAGCCGTTTCCTAGTCAGTGGGGTCTCCATCAGTATTGACAGGCTGTGGTCCTGGACTGACTACAGACAGACAAACTCAGGGAGGGAGGAGACGCATGGCTCTGCCAAGTGCCATGGCTGGACAGCCCTCCAGGGTCCTGGGGTGTGAGAAAGTCCTGTGTGGCAGCCCTGGAAACAAATCCAATATGGACTGTATTCTGAAAATGTGGCTAGTCTAAATAACAAAAGTTAAACAAACACAGTATGGTCTTAGTGGGATGAGAAATGTCCAGACTAGATAAATATGTGCGCGCTGATGATTTGATTTAGCAACTGTGACTTATAGGCAAAGAATAGGCAGACATTCATTGGAAAGCAATTGCAACTTTACTGTATGCACTTTTAATAGTTGTGAACAGTTACGCTAAAAATAAACCAGAGCTCATAAAGTTGATTTGTACAACTTCATAAGCAAAAACTGAATCCTGTTTTTTTTTTTCTTATTTTTATAAACCTGTCAGAACATGGTTTTTACTTCCTGCCCACACGTGTTAAGTAGCACAGTACATTCATCAACCACGGACAACAGAGGGATTTTGTTTTTGTAACCCCGTGATATTTCAATTTGATAAACTGCTCTGAGGTTAAGAGCTTCATAGCACCTATAAATACATACACATTTAATATCGTGTATCTATAGCAACGTAATACAGGCTTCATCTGGTTTGTTCATCATAATGAATAATACAGGTGACCTGTTTTAACCCTTTCAGTGTGTGCTAGAACATTTCCGTTATTGTGTGGACTGTCTGCATGAGCCGCCTACTTTACATGTATGAGTTAAAGGGACGTCTGAAGTCAGTAAATTGATTATTTGTCATTGTCAACTGTTTCAACTATTTCAAGGTGACTCTGCTTTCAGATAATTTGATGAGGTTAATTGCTTGATTTGCTAGAAAAATGCTTACCAGACAGTTTTCTCGAGCGAAGGAAAGATGGCCATTATTGATGTGATCCAGGTCCAGGTGAGATATCAGTCACACAATGGATAGAACCACATAGTGGGTATATATTGGATTAATAGTTAGAAGGTCAAAAGACAAGTCAGTCACATATTACTTTCAACTTAGTCTTCATATCCCACTGTATTTGAGTCTGGATGTGTTAAAAGGCCATGGGGCTTCCCATGGCTTAGTGCCACACATGCTGTAACTGTTAAGGAAACTACAGGGGGAGATACTGCTAGTTCCAGGAGGCCTCCAGGGATCAGGTCTTAGTCTGCCCACATAGAAAGCGGGAACACCATAAACCCTAAAAGGATAACAAATGAGACAACACAGGCTAGGATTTATGAAGTGCTGAAACACTCCCCACCATACTGCTGCTCCATATAAAAAAAAACCAAAAAAAAAAAAAAACCACCATGCTGGATGGAGAAATGAAAAATACCAGGATGTTCTGGAAGGTGAGAGATAGAGAAAAAGGCGAGAGAAGGATGGCCTGCCAGAACAAGAAAAAAAAAAAAGATTCCCCTGTAGTCTTGCCTGAGGAGGGAAAAAAGAAGACAAGAGAGGGGAAAAGGAAACCGCTTTCCCTCAAACTCCCAAGTACCGTTTCCCGCTCATCAGAATCCAGCTATTACCAATGTCAGAGTGCTTTCATGGGTCATTATGAGCCAGACATGCTGTCAGTGCTCTGAAGACTCTTTGCTATTTGAGCTCCTCCAATTTACCTCAAAATTTATTGCTCAGGAAAAGACTAACATATACTTAATACAGATTGGAACGTCCCCCTGCATTCAATAGACTTCTCAGACCTGATTGGATATTGTGTATCAGCTTTCTGGTTTTGAATTTAGGTGTTTCTTTCCCCACAAGGTCTGGCAAAGTCCTGTCTGCCACCATTCGTCTCCTGCTTCTGTGTAGAGGCTGTGTATTTATTTTTGATGAAAATTGGATAGCAGGTGTTCTCTTATCTCAAAGAAAATCCAGCCAATTACAAAGACACAGTTTAGGCCCGCCTTCCTAGAGCTTTTCATCATCTCCTAATTGGCCCATCTGCAGTCAAGACAGGCTGGACTCGCTTGAGCAACTTGCCTCATTGGGTTGTATCACTCCTGATGCCCTCTGTAGTCTTGAAATGACCCCTGCGTTTGGAACATGAAGTTTTTCTATTCCCATTTTTCTGAACTGAATGCCTTTTTCTGACCGGATCACTTTTGACAGACACCAAAGGGATCCATTAAACAATGCTTTTCATAAGATGACAGAGCAAGGAAATGTTATGAAAACAGCTTATAATCACTGAAATTATCAAGAGACCCAAGACTCCGTGCAATGTATAGTAGTTGTGATGCTACATCCTGCTGTCTCCAACAAAAGATTGCCCTTGTGTGGTCAGAGTGGTGTGTACATTTTTGAAATTTCAGGCACGCGTGCTCTCGTTTGTAGTTTGAAATATGTTTTCTGTTAATTAGCAGCATTAATGTGAGCTCCTGCATCTCTGATCTTCCGTCTTGTCAGTGTGGGTTGCACGGACACTTTTTACTTCTCAGAGACTGCTCTCAGATGTAGTGCTTTGATTTGTTCAGTATCAAGCACTTGAGAGACTGACCTTGCTGTAAAAGCAAACTCCCCAAAGGACACAGTCTGGTCTGAAGATTTTGCCTCTTGCCAGTCTGTTCCCTGTTGGGCTGTATGGCTGCATTGGCAACCAGATTGTCTTCACAGCTCCAGCTATTTTCCCATATTGAGTACTTCTGGTGTTGGGGAGTCTCCCAGTTTATCTTTATCGATAACTAAGGTGGCTCCCTGCTCTGATCAATTTTCGCAGGAGCTCTTGATGCTTCTAGGCTAAAAGGAATCAATGGAGGTGCAAAGAGCCCATTGTCTCTAAGCTTTCCCCGATTCTCCCTGTCTCACTCATTTCCTTGTGGCACAGCGAAGCTGAGCCTGATCTCCATTCAGACTGCCCTCCTAATTGCCTCATTTGAGAAAATGGAGCAACTGGGCCCATTTTCCCTGCGACTCCACCATTGATAATTCACATAGGGGTCCATGGAGCAATGCAAGACTGGGATCTCTATTGTCATTCTGTCTGCTTCCATTCACCACTGTCCTTGGTCCATCAGATCGATTGTGTGATTCAGAATCAAATTTCTCCATCCATGATGGTAAATATTCACATTTTCAGGGCTAATTAGCCATTCCAGTAATTAAATCCAACCCCTGTTGCAGCCAAATTGTTTTTTGAATAAATTAAATGAGCATGGGGGTAAATGTTAAGTAAAACTTTTTGGTTTTGGCCTTAGCATAATACAGGACCCTTCAAAGCTGATATGGTGCAGTGAAACAATTTGACCCCTGCAGTTTTAAATGTTTGACTGATTATGTGTGCAAGGTCCATGCAGATCTCTGCGGGTTCTATCTGTGGAAAAATAATTTAAAACTTGAACCTAGCATGAATTCAGCATTGCCAGGCAAGGGGATGCTGGGATAAAGATCTGAGGGGCCAGGGGGATGCACAAAGTGCCAGCATGAGGAGAATTTGATACTGAATCTAGGGCTGCTGCACAGTAGAGGAAATATAGGGGGCTTAGGGACCTGACAGAGACATAATTCAATATAGCCTCGGGAAAAGACGGAAGGTGAAAAAAAACACACATACACACACACTGACACACACATGAAGAGCAGCTACACACTCCTCAAAGGGGTCAGAACCATTGAGCAAGACTTATGAGTATTCACAATTGGTTATCGGGGGTCAAGCTGTACACTGCAGGATCCAAATTGTTGGAGTCAATGAAAAGCTGTCCAGTAGAGCTACACTTCTCTTCCCGCAGTGACAATAAGCCTCACGTCAAAGAACATGACTGATCATTTTCACAGGCGCCTCTAAGGTTACCTCTGCGATAAAGGGCGTGATGAGCGAGCAGACTCACTGCTATCAGAGTTGTTGCTCAAGCAGAGTAGAGCCTATACATTTCTGCCCGGTCCCTCTGCAGACCAGATGGATCTACAGTACAGGAAAAAGCTGGTGCATTATGGATGACGGAGAACAGAGCTGCTTGTCTGGCAGGGTCCAGCAACAGACTGTGTTAATGATAGGGAAATGTCCAAAAGATAAAACGTGCAACATGGGAAGCTGCCAGTGGATGCAAATGTACAGGGTTAACACAAACTCACAAACACGTTAACTACACTATGCTAATCACAACTCCTCCAAAGTTTGTAGTTTGAATGTGATAGCAGGTTGAGTAGAAGCACTACTAGCAATCAGATGATAGGTGTTTTATTGTCAATCATATATAGAGGAAATATACTATATAGATGGTTAATTGCAGTTTTTCTAAAAACCAAGCAAAGCTGTGCATGCAAAAAAGTTTGTGGTTGGATAATATGGTAGATATGGTCTCAGGAAAGAGCGTGATTATGCTCTTTATGATTTTGTTGCATACATCATGAGCTTTCTTGAAATGAAAATATTATCACTATTCATTTAGACATCTTCAGATAAATGTTTTCAACACAAATATTTTTTCTTCTCAACCAGTGCTGTGACAGGCCAACAAAGACTTCTGCACACTTGCTGGTTCCCCCTGATGTGAGGGGTGAGAGGGGAGGATGGGGCACCAGTCAATCTCTCCCTCAATGGTACATTAGACCCTTGCAGTGTTTAGTGGCACTTAAAAGTACAGCTCTGACCTTTCAACTGTGCTCTAATTACATTCATGTCCTGGGGTAGGCAGCAACCACAAAACAACCCGTCGTCTTTTATGAACTCACCACTGGGACATTGTCCCAGCCGCCTGTCACCTGGGATCTTGGCTGCCCCCAGCAATCCCCTCCCGCCGATTCCCCCAGTATGTGAACGGAGCAGGGCCCGGTTCAGCAATGCCACGGTTCTTTCTACTCAGGCATCTGGCCCCTTTCACACGTCAGCCATATTGGCTCAAAACGGGGCCCCCTTACCCAACTTGGTTTTTCAGAGGTTAGTGGGTGTCGAAGAGGCGAGTAGAGTTGGTTGGGTGGTGGTCAGCAGCCAACCCGTGTCAGGCCCCATCAGCTCAGCATGGGCATCTATAAAGGCAGCCGACATCTTTCATGGCCAGCGGGCTTTGGAGGATCCAGGCTGGGATTTCTGCCCAGCCAAAGGCTTCCTGCTCCCGAAATGCTTCACTGCACCCACTTTCTTTTCTAATCTAAAGGGGCCTATGTGGTGGTGGTGTTATTGGGGAGAGAACAACTCCAGAGGAGTGGATTTTCTGAAGCTGAATTGATTGACACTGAGGTTTTTTGTGATGAGCTGCAATATAATTTTGTAGCGTTAGCCTTGACTTTGTGTGTTCTGATGTGGTCAGCATAAAATTACTTATTTGCTTTATTAGCTAGTTGCTTTCGCTGCAAGATTTATAAAGCTCTGCACCATTATCACTCAAAACAATGAGCAGATCACAGTTCCCCACCACAACAAGTAGTGTTTCTAATTAGTGACATCTAAATAAGCGATTCTGTCGTTAAGGCGAGTTATGGCCAGCCGTTTCGGTTCACTTCATTTCATTGAAATGCTGGTGGCGGCCGCACTCCATCTCATAGTGTTATTTTTTTTATGTCTGTCAAGACGCCATGATCCGTGAAAGTGGCAGGGATGGGTCTGTGTGACTGTGGAGTCACAGGGAGCCAACGCAGATGGACTCTTCTATGAAAAGGTCAGATGGAGAAAATTGAGTGGAAGGTTTCTTACAGTTTCATCAAATGAGTAAAATTCGATTCTAGCAGCATTGTGCACGTAATGGATACCCCACAAGGTGTCGTCAAAGCTGGTGCAAAGACGGAACGAGAGGAGGAATGATGAGGTGTAGGGAGAGAGAAATAAAAAATGAGGCCTGGGCCGAGACAGAGAGTAGACGATAACAGCATAGGAGGGAAAGATCAGGAGAAAGGGAATGAATGATAAAGGAGAGAGTGGACATGGTAGAAGAAATAATTGGAAAAGACAGCACAGCCACATCATCTGCCAAATAGTCCCAGCAAATATTTGGCATCGTACAACTGACTGACACTGAAAATGACGGTTAGGACAAGGCTGACAATCATCCATGCCTGTTACATACTTTGTTTTCTGAAATAGGTGCTTTAAATGCCATAATATTTTTTTTTTTTTTTACATAAGTAATATTTCCTTAAATGCTTGCAGGAAATTGGCGTCATCACATTGCTCTTCTGCATGCATATTAAGAACAACCACCTGTACCATGTTTTCTTTATATCATTGGCACAAATATCCCATCAATCACACACTGTATTAAACATGACTCCCGTGTTGGTTTCTCAACAATGGAAGTTTAATACATGGTAGCCACAGGACATGAAATACACCCTCTGTCTCTCTTTCATGTTACATCCCTTAGCTTTCCTTGGGCCATGGAGTGTATCACATTTTGGTGTGTGATACGAGACTCTGTTTAGAGGCTGCAGTATTGAAATGTATTTTAATAGCACCCTGTGGATATCAGACGGAGTCCCTATGGCTGCGGAAAGAGGGAGAATCAGATCATTTCGGAGACTAGCCCGACTGGAAAGATGGGTTTATTGAATGGAAGAAAGAAAATATCTGAATTTATTGTATCAGCTGTTGTGGTGGTTGAAGGCTGTAATGGCTGCTCTCTGAGAGCCACATGTGCTAATCAAATGCGCTCATCTATTTTTATGGCATGGGGAGAAACGCAGTCATAGAGACAGTGAATAGTGTCAACGTGCTTAAATGATATCCAGTATAAGCTTAGTACAGTACACACTTTTAATTGTTATTTATCTAAAAAGGAATTACAGTGTGTGTGTATGTAGTTTGAGTCTCTGCGCTTTCCAGAGTTTGAACCAGCCTTAGTTAATAAGAAGAAAAGTGTGTTAATTAAGGATCCTTTATGAAAACGCAATGAATATTAATAGAGAGGAGAAGCCATTTAAATCCGTGTTATCCAGTGTTTCCTTGCCGACACTCCCATAGTAAATTGCACCCGTTCATTATGTTTATTTTCCCCTATCAGGCGTTTCACTTGGGGAATCTAAACACATTGTTGTGGTGTTACGGGAAAGAATGAAAATAGATTGTCGCTTAATTAATCAGAGACCACTTAATTACTTGACTTTACGGGCTTCGAGTGAAACCCGGGAAACACAGGGGGAAACATCAAAATCTACTCACTTGCAACTCTCTCAGTGGAAGAATAATAGCATAATCTCACTCATCGCAAGTGTCACCATTCATCAAGGTTTCTGAGACCTCTGTGTTTGCAGTTTTAGTAGTCTCAGAATATCAAGCGTTGTTTACTAAAAAATAACAGGAAATACAAACTTTTGAATTAGTCAACTACAGCAGTTTTACATTGAAAAATTGTGTGTGTGTGTGTGTGTGTGTGTGTGTGTGTGTGTTTGTTTATGTATTTTGGTTGGTTGGTTTTCATCTACTGTTCTGGTCTAAATGTTTTATGCCAATCTCACGCTGCTCATGTTCCTCACACCTCTGAACCAACTGAGAAAATAAAGGATCTGCATCGGAAAAATCCAACCCATGAGTTGCCGGGACACTGATAACGCGCACACCCACTTAGTCTGTGTGTCAGCTTGTCTGGCAGTGTGTCACATTCCTGGGTGCACCCTAAGGTGGGTAGGGAAGATGAGACGGACACACGAGGAGAGGAGCGCTGAAAGACAGGACAGGAGGTTAGTGAATGGGACACATTATCAAAATGAGATATGAAACCCATTCACAGACATACCAGCTGCCGAGACATTAGTACATGTCACTGCCTAACATAGGTGCCCCGGTGCCAAAAATGTTACTGTTAGAAGTGTTTTTGTACACAGCCTGGTGATGGAAAAGGATGGGCATGATCACGACAAGAGTGCCGGTGATGATAATGTAGACAAAGGTGATGATTTGTGCAGCGTTTAAACACGCGACTGCACTTGACTGTAACTGAAACCGAAGATGACTGATCCCAACAGCAGATCATTTGTTCAAAAAGGTCAACCCCTGACTGCTGACTTGTGAATATGAGTGTCATCTAAACCCCTTATGCACACTCCCCACCTTTGCTTTTGTTGACATAGTTGCACACACCTACTGCTGCGAGGGTGAGAATATGTGTGTGTGTGTGTGTGTGTGAGTGTGTGAGTGTGTGTGTGTGTGTGTGTGTGTGTGTGTGTGTGTGTGTGTGTGTGTGTGTGTGTGTGTGTGTGTGTGTGTGTGTGTGTGTTTGTTTGGTAGAGGTAGTTGCCTCCTCTTCTCTACTTCCCTCAGATAAACCAGAGAGCAGACAGTGTGCCGTCATCACCCATTGCTATTAGCAGATAAAGGGACTTGGAGCCCCTCTGCCATGTATCATTAATGAATTAACGCATGGTGTGCCACTGCTACAGCTGTAAGCCGGCACCCCAGGCAGGGTGTGTGGGTGGAGGGTGTTTGGGGAAGGAGGAGGGGGGAGTTATAACACCTGCCTCCATAACTCGCCTGGGCTCTGTCTTGGCTCTGTTCCTCGCTGGGGTCAGCTTGTCTGCTAATCTGCTAATATGGTGGATATAATTGCGATTGAATGGTCGGCGGCGTCGTGTGTCCAGGGGAAGCAGTTGTTCTTCCCCATTGCCAATGTTGTGATACCCAATCAGAGGTAATCAGCGCCATTGAACCGATCAGCCTAATGGAATCGGATGGGTTTTAATTCACACACCTGGCTGTTGTGTGTGTGTGTGTGTGTGTGTGTGTGTGTGTGTGTGTGTGTGTGTGTGTGTGTGTGTGTGTGTGTGTGTGTGTGTGTGTGTGTGTGTGTTCCTGCTTAGTCAATATGTGCATACATTTCAATGTTTGTGCACCTGTTGTTGTGCACATATACAATGGTCTCTTGTGGATTTGTGTATATATGCGAGTGTGTGTGTGAGTGTGTAAAGGTATTTGTGTGTGTATGCACAGACACTATACATGCTTGCTGCAGCAACTATATTTTGTAAATGTAATCACCGGCTGAATTATATTCAGAGACAATATTTTTTTTTGATTTTGTTTTTTTTTAATGAAGGAAGCTGAGCATTTATTAAGGCGGCAGGACATTCATAGATGGTGAGAAAGATGGTGCTTTTGGTTAAATGCAAGTTAACATGTTGTATCTTAAGCCTCTGTGAACTTTTTCGGTATTAAACCAGACCACGGTCTCTCTCTCTAACCTTAACCAAATGCCCAAACATAACCATAAATAAGTTTTGATAACATGTAATAATGCTGTATAATCACTAGGTAAAAATTGTTCTGCAAGATCATATATTTTGGCAGAAAATACGCTGTCTGTGAAAATTTTACTGATACGTACCCAATAAGTAATTTATCAATATATATATATATATATTTTCTTCAAAATGTATTTGCTGTTGTAGTTTAGTTGTATGTAAGCGTCATTTCTAGGAGAGAGGGGTTGGCTTCCACGTGTAAATGTGCTTGTGTGTCTACATATAAAACTGTGTGTCAGTCTGATATGTATACATGTGCGACTGCATATATTTAATTCTTTGTGTGCATTATCATGTACAGTATGTGCTAGCTTCCTTTGTTGTCTCTTTGTGATTGTGTTAGTTTTCTCAAGCTTGTGTGTTTGTTTGTATCTTTTTAAGTCCATATATGTGTCCTATATGTCTGAGTTTGAATGTCCATACAGTACCTTTGTGACAGTTTGTGTGTGTGTGTGTGTGTGTGTGTGTGTGTGTGTGTGTGTGTGTGTGTGTGTGTGTGTGTGTGTGTCTTCTTGTCAAGGTCCAAACGCTTGTCTGCCTGTGTCTGCTTGCTTGTGTCTGTGCATACGTGCCCGTTTGTGTGTCTGAGCCAACACCATGAATCAGTGGAGTTGGCCACAGCAGAGATGAGCAAAGCAGGATTAAGAGCATCCTCGTTCTGGCTAGACAGGAGCCTGTGTTGCTCTTGGGAGACACGGCAGAAGAGAGAGAAGAGAAAAGAGAGCAAATCCTCCTCCTTCTTTCCTACTCCTGTCATCTCTTCTCTCTCACATTTGCGCCCTCCAGCTTCTTCTTCTTCTTCTCTTCACTGCATCTTTTTCTCTCCCTTTTTTCTCCCTTTTTTTTTCGCTGTCCTGTGTTATGTTGCCCTCCCTCTCTCCCTCTGTCCCTCTCAACAGTAGCTGCTCCTTATTTATCTCGTCTTTCTCCCTCGTCCTCTGCGCCACAGCGAGGAGTTGCTGGCACAGGGGAATGGCAGACGTTCCTTTGTGAAGTTCAAGGCAGTTTCGAGATTGCAGTGGGTTCCAGGAGGTTCATTAAGAAAGCTTTTTCCATAGAAGAACTGTCCATCTCTTAGGAGAGGAAACCGGACCAACTGCTCACTCGATATGGACTTTTAAAATCTTACAAAGTTGGCAGCCTCTTAATGAGGAACAATTCATTTTGTAGGAGCTTTTTGTAAGTTTTACTATTGCCACATAGCCAATGTTAGCATGAACAGCTGTTTACTTACTAGGCTAGAACATACATTGAGAGTTCAATGAGAAACATTCCTTTTTTTAGTCAAGAGCTGTCTCCAGTGTTGGAAAGCAACCCTTTTGCCTTTATTTCTATCACATCTTTACTCCTACTGAAGTTTGCATGCTATCCAGCTAGCCCCAGTCCAGTCGGACTGTGTCATCACTTTCCGATACCCAGTCACCATAGCATCCAGTCTGCCCTGAAGAAGTAGCACTGCTCAGAGGGCATATTATAACTTCTTGTATTGTAAACGCAACAATGGCTGAAGCTCTTGGCAAGACAAGTAAGCAAACAGCTGTTAATGCTAACGCTGGCTATGTAGCAATAGCAAAACTTACAAATTGCTCCTTTAAAAGTTTGAATATTGCAGTATCCCTGTGCCTATAAGCATGTGCTGTGTGTTCCTCAGGCTAAAAACTAAAGAAATAACCCATGAATGCTGTGAAATCTGCTCCGGTAATTTTTTTTTGTCATTTCTCATGAAGAATACATTACAGTTGAACTAAAAAGCATTTTTATGCACAAGGTCAGTGGTTCAGTATCAGTCAGTGGAGCAGTGTCAGATCAATGTCATATCAACAATTCCTGGATCTATGATTTGTAACTTTAAGTGTGATGTACTGTAAGTTATGAAATTTCACAGACTAGACTTTTTTGGCACACACAACTAGTTGGATGGTTTTCCCTCTCATGGAAAGGTTGAGTAAAATCATATGTTCACATCCTCATACTGCCAAGAGGCACCACTAGCCTTTAACTGATACTAAAAGGTTAATATGAAAATATCGCACCAATATATCAGTCTACCTCCCACATACACTCGCAAACAGTCAGATGAACACACATGTTAAAGCATAGACGTAACACACACTCACAGTTGGAGGCCTGCATTCTTAAAAGCAGCAAACAAGATAAAAGAATGGAGAAAAAAAAAGCCAGATCCAAACATAGCCAGGAATTCACCGTCTTGAACACAGATTTCGTGTATTTACACAATCGCAATCACATACCCAGTTTATTCACACACTCGTCAGATGAAATGAGTATCTCCAGATGTGTGCAACACTGACAAATCTTCACATACATGTTAAACAAGCGCCCACTTTCTTTGAAGTCTTGTTAAACAGGCTCCCACACTTCACAACAGACACTTTGTCACTCTCAAGCCTACGCTCAAGTATTTGGTCATGCAACGTGAACACATGTATACAAACAGGGGAACACTCACATAAGTACAAAGTTATGCTAGCGTTCTTCAGATACATAGATCCGGTTTCTCACACTTTCTTAAGAATCGAGGGCCTTCGGTATTCAGTAGGCTTTGTTTGCTACCAAGTGCCCTGTATTTGAAACTGTTCCAAGAAGGCAGAGAAAGAAGGGAAGAAAGCCTCTCTCTGCAGCAGTGTCTATGCCTTGTTTTATGTGCTCATATTTTCTCCTCTGACTAACTAGGGGGTTGTCTTTTGGTCTCGCTTTGAGTTTCACCCTGTCTGCTTTTTTCAGAAATTCTCACTGATCACTGTTGACATCCGATCACACCCCTGTCTTTCCATCCGTCTCTCGGTGTGTCCATCTGTCTCAGTTTTAGCCTTATATTCTTTTACCGGATTCCATATGGTGGCGGCAGTGGTAACACAAGACGTTTCTGCCCATGAGGGTGACACTGTAATTTATATGGATAACGACGACCTCGCAGCATTTGCTGAACTGCCTGGCCTACTGTTTGGATTCACAGCAGCAGGAAAGGAGGATTTTTTTTTTTTTCTGTAAACCAGTCGAGATTTTACACCTAGCGGTTCTTTATTTACATGCTACTTGAAAATGAAGTACAAACTGGGGTGCAGTCGTGCTGTGCTTTTTCAAAAGTAAAAACCTAATGCAATAGATGCACTCTTAGCTAGGCTGTAAAACTGTGTATTTATTTATGGCATTGCTCTAGATAGCCCCAGTGGATGTTGGTGATTGTTTTGAATAGCCAATATGTCAGAGGCAATTGCCCTGTAATGTAATTGGCTGATAATGGCACCATGACATCATCTGCAGCCCTCCTCTGAGCAGGACTGAGAATCAGGTTTATTGTGCATGGAGTACTGCACAGGGACTGAGGGTAAATGGAATTAAGTCCATACTGGTAACAATTTCAGTAAAATGAATCCACTCAACTTATTGTAAGCCTCAGCATTTCTATTAATGAAAGTAAAACACCCCCTCTAAGACCTACACTTTGCATCTATATAATAGGATTTTTCACATTATGTCTCTTGAATAAATTTACGGAGGGACTTTTCCATGTAATATAATTCTTAATCATCACAAGACTTTCTCCTTTCAATGGGTGCTCTTTTTAAGTCAAAATGGAACAGAGAATTGTGTGCAGGCTACCAAGACGATCACACAGAGTAACATAGAGTTGGATCATGTAAATGTTTAATTCTGGTTCATGTACAGTGCAAGGAGATCCTCTGCTTCTGTGTCTTGGACTGTAACTGGAGTCTGCTCTCTAATTGAATGAGATGGCCTCGAGCATGAGTCACAGGTCACAAGTTCAACCTACTGTCACCTTTTTGGCCATAACTCTCTCCACCGACCAAACTCCCTCGCTCTTTCTTTGCTTCCGAGATATCATTTTATAAAAAAAGAACGGACAGAACATTATTGATCTGTGACACTTGAAGAAAATAAATGTGCTTCTGTACTGACTGTGCGCCTCGGCCGTCAAAGGGCTGATCGGTGGTTGCTGCTTTCACCTTACCCCTCCACCTTCTTATTGTGCTTTCTGTCTTATTCAATTCATGTGCAGCCATGCACATAAAGAGAGACAGAGGCTGCTGACTGAGCTGCTTAAAAAAAAAAAAAAAAAAAAGAGTAAGAGGGCACGTCAGAATTGAAACTACACCTGACGTAGCCACAAGATTGCAGACTTTACAATTTGTAATAACCACTGCGGAATTGGCCTTTAATTTCCATCCCTGAGTGAGTGGCTTGTGTGCTGGACTGAAGGTGCAGCTATCTGGTTAGCACAAAGGGCAAGTGTGAGACTGTGTGTGTGTGTGTGTGTGTGTGTGTGTGTGTGTGTGTGTGTGTGTGTGTGTGTGTGTGTGTGTGTGTGTGTGTGGGCAATGGTGGGAGAAATGGAAACAAAACTTCAATTGACCAAATGGCCTAATGGTTATTCGCTGTATAAAGAGAAAGGTATGAAGGCAGAAAAAAAGAGAACTGCCATCATCAGCTACACTGAGAGAGAGACAAAGAAGGACAAAGTGATAGAGAAAGAGAGTCAAAGGGCTTATCGTGTCATTCTTGAAGTCGGCAGGGACAGTACAAGAGGTCTCGGGCCATTTGCTTTCTTGGTAGCGGCAAACGCCTACCCCATGCCTCCCTGTCCCTTCTCCGTCTCCCTTTGAAACACCCCCACTCGCCTAAGCCTCTTGTCACAGGTGAAGGAGTCGCAGAATAATTACCTCCGTTGCTCAGATGCACACTCTACCTCCATGCGCCCTTTCTCTCTTCCCCTCTCCCCGCTGAATGCATTTCAAACATTCATTTCCATGTTCATTTCAGTTTGGCCCAGGAGAAAACACCTGTCGTGACTCTAAGCTGGTGTGTTTTTTTTTTTTTTTTTTTTCTCCTTTCGGTGGGTCCGTATAACTTTGCCATTCCCCCACTTGATCATTCACTCTGAAAGGTAATTACATTTTAACGTTTAACTTGATAGGACGTGAAGATGGCTGAATGGAAATGAGAAGGGGGTGGCCAGGTGGAAAAGAGCCAATTTCTTTGCAGGGCAGGAGCCCTTTTTTTTTCGCCCATGTCACGTTCAAAGTCAAGGGGGCAAATTCATGACTAAATAGCCTGCACCTGCTTGCGTATGTGTGTGTGTTGCATTTGTTGATGAACTGTATGTGCAGAATGTCATTTCAGGCTCTACAGGCAGTTAACTGAAGTCCCCATTCAAGTGCTATTCATGGAAACATTTTGGGAAATCATAAAAGGAGTTCACAGAAATAGATTGGTTAATAAAGACAGTGTCTAAACTGGCTGGGAAAGATCTTAGTTGAGTGTATATGACTGCACTATTCTATTTATCAGAGCCCCCCCCCCCCCTTCTGTGTCTTTCTAACCTGTGCCTCACCTAACCATCTCCTCCCACACATATGCTTTAAAAAAAATAGTTCTTTCTTCCCTCCCTCTTCTGCCTCTCCAACCCTTGCTATAGCCATTTTCCTTTCCTCCATCCTCTACCTTGATGCCCTCCTGTCCCACGTATACTCCCTCCATCTCCCCTTCATGGTATTTAAGCTTCCTCTGCGTTCCCACTTAGTTCTCAGTCCCCTTTGATGCACTCTTTATTTAAAATATTTGGCCCCAGCCATGGCCAGGTGTAGCACTTGGTATGGGTGGGTGGGGTTAACAGCTCTTTTATTGCCCTAGTTTATGAAGGCAGGGTGAGGGAACAGGAGACCCCAGCTTTGCAGATTTGAGTCAGAGATAAGCACCCAGGTCCCTCCTTAAAAATTCCAACTGGATAATGGAAGACATTCCCCTTTATGTAGAAGCAGCTGAAGAACTCCAGTAGGAGACAAGAGTAAATCTTCCAGGCATAATAATCTACTGTTTGGCCATTTAACAGTGAGGACAATAACTCAAATCAGTTGTGTGCGCCTGCTCCACACATTGTTTTTATCTTTTTAGGTTCCTTTTCTAAAGATTTGTCTAAAGGAGAACACATAATGTCGGGGTGCTTTAGAGGCTGCAAAGGTTGCAAGGTCACATAGTTAAGAGGGAGGGGGAGAGACAGAGCTTTATGGATGCTATACATGTGTTTATGCACTCAACCAGGTGGCTCAATGGGGTCTTTCATTCCTCCATGATCTTGATATATATGTGGGTGTTTGGGTGCTTGCACGCACTTGTACACTATAAGGTAGATAATGGCCTTTAAAATGAAACTATTGTGCAGGCAATACCGATTCAGTGAAGAAGAGGCTTTGATGTTACTAAATAGATTCACTTCTGGAAGTGCAGATACTATTTGGCTTATCTATGCCACAGAAATTCTGACACTACAGAAGATCGACAAAGCCAATCCCGCACATCTCCAGAATCATCATCAATGAATATATTTACTGGACTGGCCTCCAAAACTGTAACTGGACCTTTACGGTTCCTCTCCTCTGCCATTTGGCCATACAGCTTATTAGTACTTTAGGGATGTCTTCTATGAGGAAATGTTGATATTTAAACATAGCAGGCCTAACAAAACACTATTGTGCTTATAACACCGTGTGTATTACAATATCAGAGGAGACTACATGCTTCGGCCTTGTCCTCGTCTGTCATTCCAGCATTCCCATGCCTGGGGAACGGCCCCAGTATGGGATCCCTATTCTGATGACAGACGAAAGGGCAAGTCAAGTCTCCTACAGCTCCTGAAGGACAAAAGCCAGTCATAATAAGTCAAGATTGATCCCTGAACCCTGGGCCCCACCAACAAGGAAGACAAAGCGTTGAGTTCTCTTCACAAAAGCAAGTTATTACAGCCGAGAACCTCACGTTGCTATACTGTCAATCAAACTCTGGCCTGATAGAGGAGTGGGGCTGGGCTGTTCTTCCTCACTTAATTTGAGGAAATCAAAGGTATTTTCTTTTTCACTCTCCCCTACCTACTGCTCAAGCACTCTCTATCCCATTCGCTTTTTTACTTTCTCATTACTTCCACTTGCTCCCTCCTCTCCAATTACAGACTAGTCTTTCATCTCCTCAGCCAAGGAATGGAGTGATAGGATCAGGAGGAAGAGTGAAGAAAGAGGCTTTGTTGCCCTTTACCTCCTCCCCCCGATACCCCACCCTGGCCTTCTAATAACCCCAGGGCCACTCAGGTCACTTCAAGATTGTGGTTTACACAGTTTCAGCTCTGTAATGTTTCATGAAGCTATGACACATTATATATTTCAAACTCAAAAACACTACCGTCAGTCCTAACGTTCTTTACAATGCCACCCTGAGACGGTAAAATCAACCGTGGTGTTTATGCCAAAAGAGGAAATTCATTAGCGTTTCAACAATTTAATTTCGAGTTTTCTATTCCTCACTGCAAATGTGAAAGAATTGTTTTGCAGAGTTGCAACGTTCCACTCAAAACAGCACAGTAATACAAAACATTAAAAGGACAATATTTACCAGTTGCCTGTTTGCCTTGAGAATCTATGCCATTGTTGCACCAAGGAATTACAGCGTCCACAGGGTCATGCATAAGAGAGACACAATGCGTGGGCTTAGAGTCTCATCAGTTGTGGTTTTCTCGCCTACTGGATTTTCTGGCGTATTTGAAAGACCAAGTCCTTGGTTGGTGTCTTAATGTCGTCCTTGGGTTTATGGAGGCTTACTCTCTGTTAGCTCTAGTGCTCCACAAGTCCCCGATAATCTGTTGCTGTGGCTTTCTTGACAGGGCTTTCTGATGACATTGAAGTAAATGGAGCCAGACAACAAACACCAACAAAGGGGTAACGTTATCCATAGCTAATGTCAGAGTGGGCCTCCCCCTGAGTGATCTCTTACTTAAGTCTCCATAAATTTCGTATTTATTTGAGTGGCTGAGAGAGAGACTTGGGTGCAGCTCTCTTGTGCAAATGATATTGACCTTCCCGAATTGAACACTGACATCACTTGCTGCCATTGTTTTCCCATTGGTTCTTGTGTGGATGCCTGTCTCAGCATCAGCAAGGAAATTTGAGTTCACCACAGGGCCCCCCAGAGCTAGGGCCTTTCCCAGGAGCACAGTCCCCCATAGGGTTTGGATAATTAGGCCAGGTGAATAGGCCAGCAGCCTGCTTACAGTGGGGCCTTGTTCCCTGCTGTAGCATGGCCCATTGTCTCAGGACTAGGGTAGAGGGAGAAGGTTTCATCCAGGAAATGGATCAGGGGATGGGACTTTAATTAGAGTCACCATAATTGGGTATAATGCAGCCATAATTGTAGATTTGCGAAAACGAATGATTGGAGCAGGGTCCCCGGCACAATGGATTGTCCTGGTGAGGGGCTGTTTGAAAGGGGAGGGGTGAGTCCAAATCACCTGTCATTCCGCTGCAGAAGAAACAATGTCTCATATGTGATTGGAGCAATTTGAAGTCCACAAACAGAAGAAAAAAAAAATTGAGATAATGTTCCTGCTTGTATGCAAATACCGCCAGTTAACATAATGATTTGGAGGAGCAACTGTACTACAGGCATGTTGAAAAACATGGCTGAAGATGCCCAATTGTGCCAACAATGTCGGAAAACATGGACGTGTTCTGTATTACTGGCCATGCCCATCTTTGTCTCTCCCCCTACTGTCTTCTCTCGGTCTGTAGCTGTGCTCTCTTCCAGTCTGTTTTTCTCTGGTGCACAGAGCTGCTACAGGCAAGATAAGGCCGGTCTCCCCGAGTTAGGGCTTAGCATAATCCCTCTTCCTTCCTCAGAAAAAAAAAAAAAAAAAAAAAACAGTGCTCAGGCTCATCAACACACGGCTGAAGAAGAGAGGAGGAAGTGATGGAGAAGGAGAGAGAGAAGGCAGGAATGGGGGAAGTGGAAAGGGTAGCAAGAGAGGGAGAAAGCAGGAGTAGGGGAAGAGGGAATACAGTGAGACTGCTGCTTCACATTTAGCAATATTTCACCAGGCGTGAAAGAAGTACAAAGGAGTGCAAACATGCAGCGGCAGTGGCAACGCGGAAAAGAGGAGGACCAGTTCTACGTTCCCGATGATCAGAGTGTGAGCTAATCCTTTGACAAGGGGGTCTGGGGAAACCCAATCCTGATGCCCAAAGGCCTGACATGCCTAAAGCTGGCATCCCAACTCCAGCGGCAGCATTCAGACAATGTGTCTGTGAGCTGGTGCCTTTTACTTCCTAGGAATAAGCTGGCATTGGGTGCAGCAGTACAAAGATGGGGTATAGACAGAGATGGGTTCCACCTCTGCAAAGACAAAAGAAGTGGTCTTTTGTGAGAATGGATATAACGGCTCAGGAAACGTACTGTAGATGCATGGATGGGTGTGTTCAAGGATAGATAGATGCATGCTCAGGGGCTAGATGAATGGATTAGACGCCAGTGTGCCAGTATCATTCACATCGGACCTGGAGGTAGCGTTGGCAGGATGAATTAGGTGCAGGCGCTACAGTGTAAGCCACACCACTCTTGTCCTATTTTTGTCCCTTGTGAGGTGCAGATAGACAATAGAACGATAAAGAAAAAAAATTGTTGTCACTTGTCATCTTGATCGCCGAATATCAAAGATTTTGAGACTCAAATACACAGAAAACTAAAACAGTGAGATTGGCGGCGCTGCTGTTCCTATCAAGGTGATACATCAGTATTGTCTTGACACTGGGTTACAGTCCTAAAGGAAAGGAAAAAAAAAAAGAAAGGTTTCTTTTTTATCCTTTTTCATTGTCTCGCTTTCTCAACCCACAATCTCATTTACTCTCAAACAAAATAACACAGACTCCAAATGATTCATCTCAAGAATAAAGGCAAGTAGAATGAGATGTGGCAGGTGCGACTGGGTGTGACAACTTCCTGTGACTTTCCAAAGTCAAGATGAATTCCAGGAGGTAAAACATTATTACAGACAGGAAAATAGAGCTGCAACGGCTTTGACACTTCAATAACAGGCCATGATTGAAGCGATTGGAAGAACACCATTCCCTGGTAATGCAACACCAAGCGAAAACACAACTGCAACGAAGTGCCCTTTTCATCTCGGCGTATCAGGGTTCAGTGCTCAAGGAGAGACCAGAAAACATGCACATCAGCGTAATGTCGTCACTGTCTTATCGAGCTGATAATGTTTTGGTGACTGACAGCTATTTGGGAGTTTTGACGTTTTTAGCGTCTCGCCCACTCTTGCCTCATGATTCAATGGGTTCTTTGTTGTAAAGCTAACTTAAGGCAAGCATGCGTCTCTGGTCAGAAAGCAAGTTAGGGAGAAAAAAAACCCAAAAAACTAAGAGCCCAGAGAACAGCGAGATTTTATCAACTCTTATTTTGGCATTTCAAAAAGGCCTTTATTCATGTTTCTTTCTTTTGATGGCCAGAATCCCATTATGTTGAAAAATAAGCCAAAACATTTGTGGGTTAGCATGTTTACAAAAAGATGGTTGGGTTCATGTTAGAGGAGCTGAAGAAGAAATACAAAAGTGAAAATGTGACAAAGATTGACTTTGCAGCGTATCATAGTGTTAATCATTTTGCAGAATGGAATCCTAAATTAAATTCAGATGAGATGAATGTTTTAATCAATTGGCAATCTGGGGGCCGACATGAGATTGATTGAGAACGTTTCATTATCAACAAACAATTTCCACTGTGTTGAGCCTTATGCTGATTTCCATTTGCAGCAAACGGTGCCACATGTCGCTGAAGTTGTTGACAATTAACGAGTCTGACGATATTCATCATGTCATTCTGGTCTGTTTTCTTTTTCAAATGCAATGTGTGGTACGAGTAGGACTATGGCGGTTGTTGGTTCTATGAGAGCATGCAGCAGCCTGAATGTGTGTGTGTGTGTCTGTGAGAGGAAAATATGCAGATGAAAGGATTACTAAAGATTTCTGTCTGGAGAGGAAAGTCAGTGTACTGTGCTGGGGAACAAAAAGGGAACATGGAGAGGGAAGAAGATGGCAAGACTAATGCAAAATGCCGGTTCATGTGTGGCTTTATAGATGTAGGTTTTAATGAATTCGTAGGTGTGGTATGCAGTCAGTTATGTATCTTTTCTGTCTCCTCATTTTAAAAGGGACTTGCATGGCTGTGTTTGTCAGATGTGCCCTGTTTACAGACAGCACGAAGAACAAACAATATTGAAGCCAAGGGAAATTTTTACAATGATAAAATGATAAAAGGCAGATTAAATTAGTAACAGAAAGGTAGGAAGTGAGATTCTTCCTTTTATCTGTTGTGGACTTGAACTCTGTATTGTTTATATTAATGTCAATCACTGATAATATAATAGTGATGTAACTGTATTACCAGTCTGGATGTGATGTGGGGTGCCAGTGCTATTTGATGTTGATTAAGATTACATCATCATCAAGAAACAACACCACCTGGAGCCTCAGTTAACCTCATGTAGTACAGTTAAAATTCTTCCTAAATATGTCCTGCCAGTTAAATGAAAAAACTACCTGTAAACATCAGCAATAAATGTAAAGTGGAAAAGCCTAGGACAATCCAATGCAAACTTGTTTTAAGAGTTGATGAAGAAACCAATGTCAAAATGGCTGAGATGTCAGTTTCTACACCCTCAGTAGCCTCAGGAGACGAGAATCTGATGCAGCAACAAGACATGATGTGTCTGATGTAAGGAGTGAGACTAACTTTTCGTTGACCGAGAAAACCTTTGCTCCTCTTATTGCTCTCTCTCTCTCTCTCTCTCTCTCTCTCTCTTTCTTTCCACCTACACAAACTGGAACAAGTTCTTGCACATTTGTTTCAGAGGACATTCTGGGAAATGCTGGGAATGATTACAAAGTATGTAGATACTTTATCTGCCGAGGTTTTGAGACATCCCCTGCTGAGACTTCTGCCACCACTACACAGCACAGTGGGGGTGAATGAAGTATTATTTGTGGCGCTGATATTTTTCACAATTTATATTTGATCAACTCAGCCGCAGTGTGTCTTTCCAGAAACAGTGTTTGGGTTAGACTTGATAACCCACAAACCATACTGTCAACACTTTTCATCAGAATTGTCTACAGATTATGAATAATAGTGAAAAATGCCCACACAGTCTCATCTTTTGACCACTGATCAGCTCCAATGAAAGCTATGATTATCTTTTTTAACTAGTATCACAATCCACCCCTAACCTCAACCTTTAGTTGCCTAAAATGCAGCCTCAAACAAACTCCAATTTGCCATATACACTCACATTGTAGACATGGTTGATGAAAAATGTTGGTCTTAAGAATATATTAGAGCTAAATGTTGTTTGTTTCTAATCATAATTCTATTTAAATTCATGAAATGTATGCTGCTTAAAAGAGTAATTGCCCTCAGGGGGATTGTGTGGTAAAGACCAGCAGACCTCAGCCGACCCGACTGTGAATGGTGTAGTTCGAGGTAAAGAACTCAACTCTTTCTGAGATCAGTGTAAATGCTTTTGTTCCAAACAAGATTAAGTGTATATTTGCTGCTTACATCATCCTGAAAGGTCAATTAAATCAGCCTGAACCTAGCTACTTATCTGTTCCCCCACGTGGATTTAGAGTTGGTTCAAGTTTTTGTTAGCATAATGATTTTTGATGTTCCTTATAGAGAACTTTTTTTTTTTTTTGCAATATACTTATTTTCTTCCATTCATTTAATTTCTCACACCAAACCCCCCATGCACACTCTGTCAAATGATAAAAAAAAAAAAAAAAAAAAAAAAAAAACTGCTAGAACATGGCAGCATCATCTCAGATTTTAGACAACTGTTTGAATAGGGCTAAAGATAAGAGAAGCCCAAACCAGATTTGTTGTCTTGCCAATCGACAGACTTGGCTCCAGCAGAACATGATCTGAATGCAAAGCACCCCGGCAGAGCCATTGTGTCTGTCTTACAGTAAGGCCTTCATCTGTAAAGCCTCCCTCAGCGTTCGGATTACTGGTCTCCAGGATCAGCGGTCGGGTCGCCAATCAACTTGTGATCCGAGAGTTAATCAACAGATTTCTTATCCATATCATATCATATCCAAGGTTAGATAGATAAGGTATAAGATAAAGATGAGAGGATAAACCCATGATGTAAAGCATGTATTTTGCTGTTGCGGTGTCTCGTTGTCACATAATCACCTAGCAATTAACAAGTATGTCTAAGGTTTGTAATCTTGTTTTTTTTTTATTGTAAGGTGATGTGTTTCACATGATGCATATAACTTTTATATAACAAACAATTTTTCATCTTCTATCATTCTCTGAGTTTAAACAATTCAGTGTCATTTCAAATATAAACATTTTATCGTGAGAGAGCAGCACAGCCGCATGGCATCCCATCCTCCCCTTGTCGTGCCAAACCAGTAACAGGTAAAATGAAACCATTCAGTCATCCACTTCCAAGACTGGATCCATGTGTGAAGAAAAACAAAAAAAACAAACAAAAAAAAAAAATCTTATGCTTCGCTGAAAACTGTCATTCTCCTTTTTAAGCAAACACTGACTCACCTCCAGAACTGGGCATAGTGCCAACTTAAACATACATTAAGATGTGGCACACAAAACCAGCGGCATGATGCAGAGGGCTTTTGACGGCTCTGCCAGGTGTGGGAGGAGAAAAATAAAAACAAGCGTAATTGCTGGTGCACTCTGTAATTAGCATGTCTAAATGATGTGGAGGCAACAATCGTCCTGCAAGTACACACGCTGGGAAGAAAGATGAACTGTGGCAACAACAGGTCATATATCTTATGAAAGGTTGAGCTTTTTTTTTTGACAGCTGCACCCTAAGTTTTTGAATTGTCATGGTATGCCATGTTATTTTTCCTCCTCTACCTCCTCCTCCTCGTCTTCGAAAGAACGATCATCACTGGTTGCAGTTCATTGTGAACATTTTGATGCAAGTATATGTCGGTATCAATGATAAAGAGCTGTGAAGATTTGACTAAAAAAATTAAATGTGAGATGCAATTATTTGTAGTTGTGAAAAGAGACAAAGAGACAGAAATCTATCTACAATCAAAAGTTAATTTTTTACTATAAATATTCATTAAACAAATGAATTGTGGAGGCTTTGTGACTGCAATGGCATGTTGCTGTCAGTCAAACTGTGCCCGCAGTCTGTACTTTTGATAGCTTGTAGTAGATATCCAGGGATTCAAATATCATCACCTTTTTATATTCTTATATGTCACTCTGGATGAGCTTGAAGCCTAAATTACAAATGTAAAATACAACCAATAATTACTTGGACAAGTGTGCTCTTTGCTCCACACAGGATTGACACTCCAGAGCTGTGTGTATGAATGCTGGCTTGAGGCATGCCAGGAATTCAGCTGTGATTTTTTTTAAATCCTTGCTTTAGGTTATGATCAGGAGGACAGGTGTAGGTCTACTGAAAGGTTGTGTGCCTCACTGGGAACAGATCCCTGCCTGATCACACAGGGATTTCATGTTGGCAGCTCGTGTGAACCTATACCTGAGGTGGAGGCAACGCCCAGCTTAAGCCTTGTAGGCAGGGGCTTGCTGATTTGCTGATTGTGCACACTTGCATTGTAAGGCACAACAGGGGGCTAATTGGTGCAGCCACATGATTTGGCATGAAATTCACCATGTTAGGATTCTGAGTGAGGATCAAAATATGCTTTTTTTTCACAAGGATAAAAAGGAGCCATTCATTGAGAGTTTGGGTTCTTTGTTTTTGTTGAATTAGCGTCAGTAGATGACACTCCCTTCGTTGTTTGTTCATCATCACCCAACTGGATTTATATAAAAAGAACCAGCTGCAACATAGAAAGGATCGCGTGCTAGAGGGAGAGTCCTACCTGATTTCTAGTGTTTATTCAGTGGCAAGACTTTATGTAATATTTTGGATCAACACTTCAATTAAATATTTCAAATATCCAAGTCCAACCTCTCTCACTCCCTCTCCCTCCCACACAAAGACACATATAGACACAGAAAACAGCTACTAAGAGACACGACAGGCTCCTCTCTCTGTCTCCCACCTCTCATCTATCTCGGTGATAAATTGGACACATCTGGCATTTCCCCCAGGGCCACTGGCCACTGTGTTTGCTTGCCAAAAGCTTCTACCTGCTTTTGCTCAGTCTTTCATCAGTGCTGCCTTTTTCACCACGGAAAGAAAACTTGGTTTCTCAATGGTGCACCATATGAATGTCAAGAAATTTCCTTTTCCTGAAAGGCTGCAAATAACAGAAGCACTGGAATGCATCTCACTCAGTCATTGAGCTTTTACAACGCTGGTGAAATGGGAAAAAAAAAAAAGAAACTTAAGCTCAGGCCTATCCAACCTCGTATCTCATGTAACTTATGTATCTGATCTTGTAGATTAGAGAAGGAAATGCGTCTGTCTCTCTCCTGGGAGATGTTCTATGGTTGCTCTCTGCCCAACCACCTCTTCTCCTATGGTTGGAAAACAAATGAAAAGCCAACTCGTTGTGACAGCAGCCATTCCTTGCTTGGCCCTCAGGGGTCTGAAAAGACGCTGTGTGTTGGGGCAGGGGGACATGGGGGTTATTATTGTGAGGAGCAGTGCCTGGGAACTGAACCTAGACCTGTGTCGAGGGTTAAGTGCTTTGAGCTGAGGCTACAGGAAGCCAGATGGCTCTGCATCTTGTGCCTCCTTCGTCTTAAACCACAGTCTGACAACAGCAGGGATCAACCCGCAATTTGTTGGCTGTGACAAATGATAATGCTCGGCTCTTGTCAGTTATTCCCAAATCAAATTGATCAGTAAGAACTTTTTATTGTGTAAGAGCAGATCTATAAGTTTTAGCTCAATGCGCAATCACCCTCTCTCCCCCCTTTCCCATCTCTTCTTCTCCCTTCTCCAATCACAAATTGCATGAAAAAAGAGAAAAAAAAGATTATTCTTCCACTGACATATATTTTTTCATGCCCTAACTACACTGTAAATTATGCATCTGGTTTGCTGCTCATTATTTTTAAGCAGCATCGAAACAAGGGACCATTCTCAGGCTATAAGCACCCGCGTCTTTCTTTCTCTTCTTCTTCCATTTCTTTCCCTGTTTCTGTTTTTCCTACTTACACTGTACTTATCAGCATCATTACAGAGTCTAAATCCACACCATCACAGGGCTGGATAGATGAAAACAACCATGTCTTGTGTTGGAGGGTAAAATGACAGGATTTACACAGAAATTCTCTGATCACTGGGAATTAAGATCAAAAATATGCTGACTGGGAAGCTTACAGCGCTCGCATTTTATTGGGATGATTGGGATGTGATTGGGGGAGGGGGGTGTTTCAAACTATTCATACATATATGTAGGCTTAGGGTACATATGAAGGTGAATTAATAAGTGTTATAGCCCGCATCAATAAAATAATCAGCAGGGAGCCTGTGCCAATAGTTATTCAAGGCAAGTCCCCATATCTTTGCAGCTCTTTTGTGTGTGTGTGTGTGTGTGTGTGTGTGTGTGTGTGTGTGTGTGTGTGTGTGTGTGTGTGTGTTAAAATGTCTCTGTATGTGATGTACACACAAACATTTGAATTCATCCCCTTAATGCCACAACCCACAATCCTCATTTACATGTTGCAATGCCAAAATATGAAGGAGGTAAAACTGCAACATGTTTGCATTCTCACAAAAAAAAAGAAAAAAAAACAGAAATAATGGAACAGTTTTGCAGCAGGCAACACACGGCTGCACAGGAAATATGGGCCGTGTTCGGTCACTTTTCTCCCCAGTATTGACTAGGGGGGGAGTGGTGGGTGGGGTGGGATAGTGGTATTTATTCGGCCCAAGTAAAGGAACAGTACCATCACATTGACATACTCATCCATATTCATGAGTTTGCTTCAGAGGAAAAAAAAGAGACACAAATCTGAATATAGAAATGAAAATTACAAATGCATGAGATTTCTTAATACTACCACCTACCACCCCAACCCTCCTTCTCTCCTTCTACCTAATCCTCATCTCCTCATTGCTCTGCCTGCTCTTCCCCTCATGCTTTTTTCATTTAGTGTCAGTCTCACTCATTTTGTCAGACCCCTCCCTCTCTTAATTGCCCATCTCATTCTGCAGTGGCGTAGTCAGTGCTCTGTTGTGGTGTGGATGACGCTTCGCTGTTTCAGCTACTAATGTGCTAAAACATCCATCACTCCTAAAACAGAGTTTCACTCTGTTGGACATGTCTAACTTAAAACCACAGCAAAGAAACCTTAGATATTTGTTACTGTGGGGGTGGGGGTTAAAATAAAATATACAAGTGCCATTGTGGTTGTATTCTTGAGTTAATGGCTTTTGATCGATATTATTAACATCACCAAACTGTGTGGTGTGCACACAAGCATTGTCCGCTGTGACTGTCACAGCCCAACAAGCAAACAGACATTACATTAAAAAGGATAAGCTGCATCTGATGCATTTCAACTCCATATGCCGCATTACTGGCTACAGCTATTGATTTTCCTTTCATGATATGGAGATTCATTCGCACAGAAGTGGCCATCTTATCCCTGTTAACTTTTTAACCTTGAGAAATATGCATGCCCAGGCAGTCCGGAAAGTGTGTTGTGTCCAGGACTAAATTGATGAACTGGCACGCATTAGCATAGTTCGAGTGTTCCCCTAGGGAGCGCCGCTAGCCTGAAGCTGTTCACCCTGCTTGCTTGTGTTTGTGAGCGTGCATGTGGCCAAATGCACGCGAGTGTGTGGGAGAGACACCTACTCTGTACGTGTGTGCCTGCGGCCCCTCTTGTGCAGGTGGGTGGATGCATGTAAGCCTGTCAAGAGCACTTGGAGAGGAGCTGCCAAGGTGAGAGAGAGACTGACCCTGGCCACCTGTCCCTGACACCCACCCCACAGCTCTCTCTCTTTTCCCACCCTCCACCTCGCAGTGCTCCCTTAACACACAGCCATTGCTCTTTTCACAGGTGATTGATTAAGCCAGAAAGCCCAGGCATTTAAGGCTGAAGGGGGGAGGAACAAGGAGAGGTGGTGGATGACTGATCGAGTGGCAGAGCCACTGTCCTGGCTTAGTCAGGTCTGACCGAGAGACAGGCAGACAACACCTGCATCCGGCTGTGGCGTCACCTGGCCAGCGCGCAACAGCGAGAAGCGCCTCAACCCCTCAGCCCCTCAGCACAGCTCAGCACTGTCAGACATTCTTACTTAATCATGCCCCATTAATAGCAGTGATTCAGGGCTGAGAGAAATGACACGCAGTGATTTTATACGAGAGTGCAGATAAAAATCTCGTCAGAGGCGTAATGTGCCAGGACAAGTTTCTCAGACACAGTCTTAGATGATTTGTTTTGCAACACGAGCCTCATTTTTCTTCCTTTTCTCGTCTAGAGGAGGCTTGTCTGTCAACTACTAGTCACGGTGATTTCCGAAGTTTTTTTTTTTTCCTTTTCCTCCTAGTTTCCGAGCTTAAAGGGCCTTGTTGACACGAAATGGGGTGAATCCTTGTCGGATGAAAGGGAATACCTTGTGTAGTTGCGGAACAACACAGGGCTGGTGCCGCTTTCAAAACTCTGCAGCCTTGGCATGAAAATGGCCACCCCCACACTCAGCCCTCTGTGTTTATGCTTCTCTGAGACTTGTGAAAATAAACACTCTCCTTGGCAGCTGAAGCACCGTCAGCTCGCTGCCACATAACGATTAAACACATTTTTTGGAATCATTATAAAGGGATATAAATCACAAAAGAAAACAGAAACAGAGTTTTAAAGAGGTCTGTCCTTACAAATATGAAATAAAAATGGATCTACTTCCTGGGTTGCTAAATGCATTAGCATGATATCTTCTGGAAAAAATTCTTATTCCATTGTGTCATGACTTGTTTCGGTTGTCACTGCTGCACTGTAGTTAAACTGCAATTCACATCCTCATGTACACTGCATTGAACAGCTGTACTTGTGCACAGAGAAAGAGGGAGAATAAAGCATTTGCTGCAAGCTTCACATTATCCACACAGGACGTGATTCATGCTAGTTCTAAAGTCATCTGTCAAAGGTGGAAAGCATTGCCTTCTGCCCTCCGATCATTCAGTCTTCATTTAATCAGGTAATCCAATAAACTGCCATGAATGGCTCAAAGAAATTGACATCTTACCTCTATGGTAAATGAATTTAACTTAGCAAGCTACGTGGTAGTTAGTGTGCAAATGTAAATAAATAACGCCAAAAGAGATGGATTGAGTCATGATTTTTGAGAAAGATAGCTTTGGGACAACAAATTATTCAAGGGAATGTTGCAAATGTCAGATGCAAATTGCCATGTTTGTTGGCAGTGGGAGTCATTTGACTGTGCAGCATAGAAAAGTACTGCTGCTCTCATGCAGGGCAGAACCTTACAGTCATTCAAGATGTTGTTCCGAAGTAACACATTGATTGAGTCTTTCAGAGTCTGACAGAAGCTCTTTAAGAATTCTGCGCTCACATATAACTGACAGAAAATACAAACTCATTTATTTTACATCATTTCATAATGTGGGTGCAACATCAATACTGAGTGAAGAATTTAGACCCTGAGCTCGTCATTGTGCGGCGCAGTAAGACGCTGCTTATATATGAAATATATTCAGGTCACTGAAAGTCAACATAGACTATGTCTGTCTCTCATTTAAATCTACATTTGAGCCATTAAGCTGATAGAAATCACTTGCAATAAGTGTTGAGGAGTGCAAAGGTCAAAACATTGTCTAGACAAAACAGGTATAAAATGAAACTCATATTTCTTTTGCTCTGTTATATTATTCGGTGGCCTCAGAGGAGAGATGTAAGTTTAAAAGAAGGTTCGCCTATATACATTTTCATTTTTTAGGGGATTTTGTAGGATAACCAGTCACCACCAAGTCAATCCACTCGAACAAGGGTGTCAAGGATGCCCCCAACTATAGCTGCTGGGGAAAGGGAAGAGCTTGTCATGCTTCTCCAATCCAGAACTTCCTTATAAGATCCAGATTCAGCCCAGTAACTTTCCATTCATATCCACAAGGACACATCCATCTATCCTCTAAGTGAGGAAAAAGATTTTAAAAAGTGTAAAAACACTAATTTATTAGGAAGAGCAGCAGCTAGGTGGACACATCGATTTGAGACACTGCTCTGGGTTACACAATATGTAAAATGTCCTAGGGATGTCAAAAATAACACGACACTGTGTTTACCAAATACCAAAGTTATTGCCATTGCCTGTGACCTGTAAAACTTTCCCAGTTTATTTTGCATTGCACTACACAGAAACATCCCTGCACCTTGCAGCCAAATCTGGCCAGGAAAGAGTAAACAAGGAGCTCTGAAAAACGTCTGTGTAACATCAAATTTGTTTGAGATAGACATTGCCAGGGGTCAAACACTGAATGTCACAATTCTATTAAAATAAGGGAATTAATTTTGTCATTTGAGAGCACTGCTACACTGAATTCAAGGTAAAGCTTCTATTAATTCCTCCCTAACTGATCACAAGCCACAATAATCTGTTCTTCAACTTCAGCTTCAGTTTCATTATTAAACCAAGGGAGTGAATTAAGTAATCAAATAAGTAATTTGTCAGAATGAAATTCTAATTTATGCACAATAATTACCAAAAATGTTTCCCTTGATAATTGCTGGGCTCGGTAGTTTTTATTCCAAGGTGACTTCTTTCTGATTCAAATCTGCAAGTCTGTTCTTCTCTGGCTGTTTCTTGGTCAACATCTCTTCCATCACTGCACTCAGCTCAGAGTAAAGCTTCATGCCCTGCCCACCCATGTCATAAATGCCCTGAGCTTTACTATAGATCCGCTGTACTTTAAACCAGTGACACTTCTCATAGTCTAAAGTAACTGTGCCGCACTCAACTTTTACATTAAAGCACAATGTGCTAGCCCATTTCATCATTTATTCATCTCGGCTAACATCATTCATCTACGGGGACTCCATGATCCCCTACTCCGAGGAGATGCACTCTGCACTCCACCCTCAAAAGCCTCTCCATGCTCTTGCAAATTGCATCTTTATGAAGGAATGAGGATAGGCCATTTTGTCACAAACACGGCTGTTGGCTCTTCAGGGATTGCCTGGGACCTGTAATTGACTCGGAGACACTGTCCCTGTCATGTCCCCTTTTCCCCGACCAGGGGGAGGGGGTGTGGGGTTTAAGTACCGGAGAGCTGAGTTGTGGAAGGCCAGGCTTGGATTAAGAGGCTGATGCAGTGAACACCATTAGGGCTGCAAAGACCCAGTGGCTCTCTGGTGGGAGGGCAGCGCTAAATGGACTAGCACAGTGGCATTTTAGCATTGTGCTCCTCTGGGACTGTCACACTCAGCCTTTTAGACTAGTCACAGCCCTCCAAGACCTCCAAGTCCTCACGGTGGAGGTCTGTGTGACATATTTGAAATTGCCACATACATACTGACTGGAATCATAGTATAATTGAACGAATGTTAAAGTTCCCTTTTTTACAATCAAACAGGATTCTGTTAATACCGTTAAACCCCTGTCAGTGGCTGTAGTAAAATATGTGCTGAAAATGAAATGACAATCATTCCCTTAAATGAACATGACTTAAATGAACAGCTGACTATATTTCATCACAGGTAATTTGCAGATAATGGGACCAACTTAAGGTCATTTTCTCCTGCAAAATCCACAATTACAAAAGTGGAGGAGAAAGATTTAAGCTGGGAAAGATGTCTCTGTCTCTTCATTTGTGGGGGGTGGGTGCAATGAGTGAATTTATAAATCCCATGATATTTACCCAGGTTTAGACAGCTTACCACCTTTTATAGAGATGGGGTGCATCAAATGGTAGGATGTACTTCTTAAGGGAAAGAAAAGGTGCGAGACTGTCAGCCTCGAGATGTGTGTTGTCAGGGAGGATTTTGGATTCTCAGAGGACAGAGAGGGAAAAGCGTGTGCATTAAGACACCTTTTTCAGGGGACCATCTCATCTTCATCATTGAAAAAAAAAAAAAAAATAAAATATATATATATATATATATATATATATGGTATTCTGCCAGAGTAATCGGATTTAGGAAAACTTTTGTGCTACTTATGAAAGTCAGAAAGGAAGGAAAGGAGCAGGGTTGATGGAAAAAGGCGGCAGTGTCATCTGAGCAGTGCAAGAATCTTTCAAAGATTTATGTAGACTTGAACATATTTGTTAAGCTGTTGTTAGGTGTCGGTGTGTGCATGTTTATGCCCATGTGCTTGTGTGTGCATTCATCTGTGTGTATGTGTCGAAGGAGACGAAGGAGCGCTGCATTCACCTGTGGTTGACCTCTCGCTGGCAGCTGGACAGGGGAGCTGTGTTGCTGCCTCATTATATTCAGGCACTGCAGAGCCCGGCCTTCAGAATACTCACAATACCCCAAAACTGACTAAGCTGACACACAGCAACATGCATAGACACATATAGACACGCACGCACCGTTTTTCTCCATCTTACTCTCTCTTTCTGTCGCGCACAAACACACACAGGCTCGCACAAACATACACACCTTGCTAATGGAATGGACTCGTTGAACTCTCTCTCCTCTTCATTTACTCATTTCCATCATTCTTTGTCAAGCTGTACTAGAGCACAGTATAAAATGCACATGCCCTGCCTCCACATGTGCACACGATGATAAGCATACACACAACGTGGAGCTATGGGATACAGTATATTTGATATACATTCTTCAACCTGAAGACACATCAGTAACTTTATTTTTAGTCCCTTATGTATCATAAGGGACACACTACAATGTAGTTGTATTCAGCTACTAGATGTTTTCAAGTGTTTATTAATGTATTCCACAACCATAATCACGTTTGTTATTGTGACCGTGATGATAAAGGCTGCGGTAGTGCTGGCAGGCTTCTACAGGTGGTATTGTTACCATGATGACAAAAGTCCATTGTGACTGTCGCTGGTACACTCCTATGTGTTGTATCTGAGGGTGGGGTGATTTGAATAGGATGACTTGTTGTATTCATTCTCTGTTTATACATCAGCCTCTACTTATCGGTGCCCACAGGAGGAGTTATAGTTGTTGACAAATACACTTAGATCATCTTACAACTAGATTATATTGTGTTATAAACTATTTATTCAGTGTTTATATGCTGCTTGTAAATGCCAAAGTGTCACCCGAAACATTTAGATTTAAATACAGGTTTAATGCAGTTGTATCAGCCAGTAAAGCAGTATGCCATGATGAGCAAAAGATTAATGGCTGATTCTACCAGTATTGTTCATCTACAGCTTTTCCCCCTCAGCTGATTAAATCCCAACAGAACATCTGATGTCAGCAGGACAGCTACTGTATGTGTGTTACATCTGCAGCTTCTAATTTGAAAAGTGCTGTACCAAAGTGGAGCACCATTATGCGTAATGATCCATTGTGGTTATCTTGATTAAATCATGTTCAACCAACATCAGCTTGCTGTGAATTAAGAATAAAATTTCTCCACTGTACATCATTTTAAATACTCAATTATATATGCAATAATAATACAATTCCATTCCCTCTTTATGTAGCCACAGGAAAAACAGTGCATTCAATATCTCCTTTCCAAATGGTCTGGCAAAAGTATTATGGCCTTTAAACCTGCAATACAACATTTAGTTTCATAGGTTTGTGTGGACACAAATTATTTTTAGATTATTAATAATAATAATAATAATAATAATAATAATAATAATACACAATTCAAGAGGAGTAGTATGGGGCAGTGTCTGGTTACATAATCATATGAATAATGTAAATTGCTTAACTAACCAAAATTACACGTGATCAACTTGCAAAAGTACATTGCCTGGATCTTTGTGGTTGTTTGTATAAACTGTATGTCCTGCCGCTTTTGTGCAACATTTTCCTACCAACAGTCTGGTTTGTTTCGAGACAAGTCATGTGACTGGAGCAAATTATCAATTACTAACCATTTCTGTATCAGAGAATTGTTCCATAACTGCCCATAACCTAGCACTTTGTGGTGGTCATTGTTACCGCTCATTTAAACTAGAGTCTACTCAGAAGAAGGCTCTGGAAGTGAGAGAACTGCTCACTGGTAGACCCCCTCGCATGTCTCCTGATCAGTATTCTTGCCTGTCATTCAAAGTGAGTGAATCTCAAAGTCAATATAATCCCCCATTTGAAACCATATGCTCTGTAAAATGCATCTGTTCCTGGGTCGCATTGTGTGTTTGAAAACTGCTCCACAGCAGAGGACACATTCTGCAGCCGCATTTCATCACAAAGCATTTTTTACAATTTATATCTTGGGACCTCATCAGTAGACTTTAAAATACAGACCGTGGGTCTCTGTATGTCTCCTATTCAATAAAAAGCCATACTTTATGAATTTCTTGCAAATCCTGAGAGAATTATGTATGTTGAATGTCTGCATGCCTGATTCTGTTTCAGTGAATGGGCCAATAAAGCCCAACACACTCATACAACCATCGGTGAAAGCATTCCTCAGTACTTGTTGATATATCCACCAAGAAATGCCTTCAAATGAATGGTATTGATTTGTTCAGCTTGTTCAGTGGACCAGAGCGGCATTGGAGGCTATTTGAATGGAAGTCAGCTCCTTTTAACAGGCCCAGCCTGCCTGCCTCTCCGTCCTGGCCTCCCTGGCTGTTATTGGCGTGCTACGCTTATTGATGTCTCAAATGCATGCTTTGATTTCTACTCCGTCTGGAAACTCTGCACCGTTTAAAACTTTTAATCGGTTGCATGCTTGTAAGCGGGGTTATCTGGAAGACCTGAAAGAGTGCAGTAAACTTTGTCTAACTCTTTCACAAAGCTGCAGTTAGAGAGTTAACACAGACTGAAAGTGTTATAGTTCATTAGTGAGGTTTGGCTGAAATTGAATTCTAGGGCTGAGTTTTTTTTTTTTTTTTTTAAACAAGGTTGCCTCCATAATTAAATATTAAAGAATATTTTTCATAGTTCTACCAAGGACAACAGTGCAACAGCAAACGATAACAGAAGTAATGAAATGAAGGATGTGACATATGTACGCACAAATGGTAATAAGTGATGGGAGTTTGGGAGTGTGAATGGGGGGGGGGGTTGGTGGACTTTAAGTGGGCTTTTGAGTCAAGAACAACAGCTCTGTAATCAGCAGCAAATTAGCAAATGGACAAACATGTGGCCATGGCGCTGGTTTTTTTGTAAATATTTAAGCTGGGAACTTGTAAAAGGAGACTGAGGAGAGAGCTGGGGGGGACAATTAACATTGTTAGCACAAAATCCACCAATCCCTACACCCCCCTCTCATCCCAAATATCTGTGACCCAGAACCCCCCACCTCCAAATACCCTTTTTAAGAAAGCTGTCAGTCTCCCAAAGTTAAGGGCACCCACTTTACGGCGGGGCAGCAGAGTTGAGGGGTCAAAGGTTAACTGCAGCTCTTTGGGCTGAAACGAACTTTGATGACAGGTTGTGTTGCTGATGTGCCAACAGTGGAGGTCAAACAGACCCCGGCAGAGCTGTGGACTCTTCATCACTTTAACTGCAGAAATAACAATCAATTTGTCAAGTGCCAAACAGGGGGTCTTCAGTTGACTGGCACCACGACGCATGTACCTACAACCTGCAGGAGTCTTATTCGTAGTTTTTTCAGGCTTCACAGAAAATTGCTTCTGATTTTAAGCTTTTTTTTCTTTGAAATTAATTGTGTTTTTCTCGAAAGGAATATTTTGAAAAAAACCTATAGAAACCATCTTTCTTCTGTGAAAAAAGACTCTAAGACTTCTACAGCACTCTAAGATTCCATTAATGCCAACTGCATTTTTTTCTACTCCTAAAACACTTAATTGTTGTATTAAAAGCTAAACGGGTGGTTGATAAGAAAATCAATAGCACCATCTATTTTCAATAAAAGCATGCACACACAGACACAATGTTGCATCTGCTAATGCGTGGCCTTTGATTATTGATGGGCCATTTGCAGACAGCCTTAACTGCACAATATGTCTCACCATTACTTTCCTGACCTCATTCTGGCTTGGGGACAACATTATTCATGTGAGAGCCGTAGGAGAGATGGCCTGTGGGGGAAATTGTGTGTGTGTGTGTGTGTGTGTGTGTGTGTGTGTGTGTGTGTGTGTGTGTGTGTGTGTGTGTGTGTGTGTGTGTGTGTGTGTGTGTGTGTGTGTGTGTGTGTGTGTGTGTGTGTGTGTGTGTGTGTGTGTGTGTGTGTGTGTGTGTGTGTGTGTGTGAGAGAGAGAAAGTAGAGAGGTCTGCAGAATTATCATCAATAACCCACCTTCCCTCCTTGTACATAAAGAGTGGAGGGAAGGTGGGAGGAAGGGAATAAGGGAGTGAAAGAAGAGTGACAAGGGGGCTGAAACAGGGTCAGAGAGGGGCAACCATTAGCCTTTACAAAAAAAAAAGAAAAAGCCCAGTCCAAATGCTATTTTTAAGTTCCTCTTTCCGCTCTTCTCCACAGCTTGGGTTAATTTAAGAGTGTCCAAACCCAGACAGCGTGAGAGGGAAGAAGCATTCATCACCTGAAGAAGACACCAGTGTTCACAAGGAAAGAAGGATGAGGACCACAGGAGGGGCGCGAGGGAGAGGGACAGAGGTATGGAAGAAAGGTCGAAATAGGAGGAGGAAGTATTAGCTTGCAACACTGCCCACTGAGATGTCAGGACTGTAGTGCTGACGACATTCATGAAGAGTTGAATTTGTCTCAGGCTTAACCAGACTGATCTGGATCGCAGACAACATTGGACATGTAGTTTATTTAGTGCTGTTAAAATTCTTAATTTCTATTATGTGTAGTCAAATTTCATTTATATAGCCCAATATCACAAACCACAAATTTGCCACAAGGGGCTTCACAATATGCACAGCATACAAAACCCAGCTGTCCTTAGACCCCTAAATCAGAATCCAAAAAACCCTTTAGCAAGAAAAAAATGGAAGAAAGCCGAGGAAGAGCAACTTAGGAGGGATCCGTCTTCCAGGACAGACAGACATTCAATAGATGTGCAGAATAGAAAATTGTAGATTCACAGTGCAGACAATAAGGATGACAGGATTATAAATTGTAAACATTAATGAAGAGTATGCGCTAGGAGGACGTTGAGCAACCTCCAGGTACTGCCAACAGGTAGGACCTGAACCACATGACCTCCTCTCCACCATGAAGACCTGGAAAGAAGACAGACTACTACACAAACACACAAGGACATCATTCACATATCCAGTAGAAGGAAACAAACACAGAGAGAGAGAGAGAAAGAGAGAGACAAGGAAGTAGCTCTATATAGGCCTAAAGATGAGTTTAAGGGCTAATACTCACAGTTTGACGCTGGGTTACACAACACACAGTCTAGAGTATTGCATGATGTCCTGTGGCGTGTAAAGGCAGCCTTACATAGCAGTGTCTGGTACAGGTAGAGGGTAGATACAGTGCACATCAATGCAGTCCTGAGTAGAGAGAAAGGGATTACCTTGTCATTTTCCGCTCACCTGTCTATAATCAGGATGTCAGGTACGTTGTAGAAATGGATGGGCCTCATGGGTTCAGTGGAAGCATGTCCTAGAGGCTGCCTTCTAGTAACAGAGCAAATTAAAACATGTCATACCAATGTTAGCATCTCAGAGGGCAGTCATGCAGAGAGATGTGATTCCCACCAATACATGACATGTCATGATTACATTTCCGTTATTAGCATGCATGCATGACTGGTTAGGGCAAATGAGGAAACAGGGGAAGTGACTGTACAAACCTCAGATTCAGGGCAACCCATTTATTATTGTCTCGATGAAAAAAAAAACATTTGTATTGTACTATTGTAACTTGGATGATGTTTTTCCTTCCACTTGCTTTTATAAGTATGTTGTCCACTAGCAAGGATTTTTTTCTCTGGACATTGAGCACCCATAGGACTGCCTTTTGAATCTGATCAATACTTTTGCCTAAAAAGGTCAGGTCAAAGTTATTTTGTTTAAAATATTTTGAAAGAACTACATTAACAAAAACAATATTGAGTCTCAAGTTATGTATTAACCTTGAACACTTCAAAGCCAAAACTAGTTAAATGATTCGTAGTGCTCAGGCGTGGCTTGCCTTGCCAAATAAAAAAAGCTGCATCAGGAGAATCTGGTGGGTCAGCACGCTTGACCGCAGTTTAGTCCTACTGGGAAATCCACCCATGTGTAGCTTGGCTGTGACCTGCAACCTGGCCTTGTGCACCACAAACCCAAATCCTAAATACCTAATCTGGCCAACCTTATGACCCAACACTGACTTTTAATCTGCCTGGAGTGAAAACAAACAAAGCAGAATGTGAATCCTTCTTTCCAGCGTCCAGCTTCAAACCTGGACACACAGGGATAACAGCTGAGACTCAGGGAAATACAGACAGTATCGAGCAATAGTTACAGAGCAGTTTATAAAAAAACATTAGGAGGAAAAAAGGAAAAAGAAAGAGATTGACATGGATGAAGTTGGGGTTGAAAGGTGCCTGACGTTGTTTTGTATTGCGGTTGTTCCTGCTTCTCTCTCTCTCTTAGTCCAATTAGAAACTGGGTCTTGGCCCGCTTTGCTGGCAGCACAGTGTTAACTTAATGCGGCGTGAAAAAATCATTATGCCACACTACAGATGGGCCCAGCCATGCAGAGGAACCTTTGCGCTCCCTTCAGAAAGCCAGTTTTAAACAGGGGCACTAATAAAACTGAGACCCAACTATTTGTTGATGACAACGATGTGCAGCAGGGCACCGAGGGTAATGGGAGAGGGAGGGATTGAAGGGGAGAGAGGAGAGAAAAGAGGAGAACGAAAGAGTGAGTCACAAAGAGACAGCTAAAATGAAAAAGATTAAGAAAATTAAACTAGACATAAGAGAGAAAGACGGTAAAGCCAAGTTTACTCAGAAGCAAAGAGGAATGAGTGGTGGATTTGAATGGGTTCAGATTGTCAGGATTTTTGCCACCCCAACAGAAACGTTTAGTTTTTCTTTTGAAGGACTCAAAAGAGGTCAAGGTCTGTGTTTGATTCCCATCCAAATCCAAGTATTGATCTTTGTAATAAATCCTTCAAAGAAGTTTCAGGAGGGCAAAAGAAATCCTCTGCTTTCTCACAAATACTAGCTATTTTGTCAGACCTGCGCTCAGTCTGAGATTCTCCTAAAACATTACCTCTGTGAAAGATGGGGGTGGGAAATCACAGACAGTAGAAATGTAATAAATCAAAAGTGCCCCAAGCCACAAAATAAAAAAAATAGAATCCTTTGAAGGTTGGGGCAGATGGCAACTTCATGATAACCTTTTCACCCTTGTGCCCTTGGGGTCCAAACAGGCGAAGAGCATGTAAACATGTTTTATTCTAGCATAAAACTCTGGGGAGGTTGTAGCATGTCTGGACTTCCTTTAGGGCTTTTATTTGACAGAGGAAGGTATGTTCTCTGAGCTTTTAAACGCAATGGCCATAAACATGTATGACTAAGTGCATGTTAATGGAAAGGAGGATAGGGAGTAATGGACTGACTGAAGTATCAGATTTAGCTGCTAGCAGCCTCATAGTGGTAATATTCTACACGCTGGATTGTGAGATTGTGGGTGACTGCTTCCTGAAATAAATGGACAAGTGAAGCAATCAGTCTGGATCTAAAGTCCCTTTAGTGGTACAAGTGGATGTGATTGGTCATTGACAGATCAGATCAGCCTGGCCTCACTATTTTAAAGATCAAAAAATGAAATGTTCGTTACATAACTAAAAACGAGGCAATGATGGTCAGAGTAAGTCAGTGGTTGACCTTGAAATCAAGGGCATAGAGATGTGTCACCTTCAGTTCTGATGACTGGTTCAATTCCAGTTCAGCTAAAAGGTTTTACATTATTTGTAAAGTTTTCCTTTTCAGTGTTGATTCAAACTTTGATTTCCCACCATAACCAAAACCTTACTCTAGCCATGCACCCTAAAGCAAACATTTTTTTTAACGCCTGACCTGTTGCCTAGACCCGTTTGATGAAACTTTGTTGCAAGTAGTCATTTCCAAATTGTCCATTACCTGTCTAACCACAAGGCCTGGAGGCACCAGGGTGCTTGTGAAAGAACCAGGATGTAAACCAGTTCACAGGACACTGACACATTTATTACTTGCTTGTTTCTGCAAGAGTCATGTTTCTGGCTTTTTTATTGCATTTGTTTCAAGACACAAGACCACATAAGTCCTCCTAATCCAACCATGAGAAATGCTTTTAGACTAAACAATCCTGCACAGAGTTGTTGACTAGTCATAAAATGCAGTCTTTTCCTGTTTGGGAAAGTAAAGGTTTCCTGAGCTGAGTTATCAGAGGAGATATAGATGCACATATGATATGGATCTGAAGTCAGTGTATCAAAGATGTTGGAAAACATTGAAAACTTTCTTGACCACATGCAATCATTTCCATTTTCCAATTTATTCTGGTTTCAGTCTCTTAAAAGGTTCCTCCACCACTTGCAGTGCATTATTTTATGGTCAACTGCAAACCTTAAGCAATCATCCCACACTCAAATCTGCAAATGTTGCCACTGCAGTATCCATTTGCAATTCTCTAACAGCAATTGCAACACCAACCCACTTGCTGATAACAAAGTTAAAATCATTAGTGGTGATATTGTAAGACAAAACCACCATGGAGAAGAAAACATCCCAAAGCCCCAAACAATTATGGACATATCGCACACAATCCCCATGTAAACAGAGGGAGGAATGCAACGTGACTGCATTCAGATACAGATCTTGAAAAGTCAATTCCCACATACGCAGGAGAGGCAGATACAAACCACTCTGAATACTGGAAACCAGCAGTGTTTAAAGCATGCTTCACAGTGGTAGGTCTAGAATGAGTCTAACTCAGGTACCCACCTCCTAAGGGTCTGCTCTGGCCCTGGACTCTGTCACACCATAGTCTTCTAGTTAACCTTTGTTTTATGTCCTGGTATTCCATTACACATGTGCTCTGATGGGGTAGAGAAACAGCAGAGTTGCCAGTCAGGGGAGTGGTTGACATTTTGATGGTTGTTAAGGTTTAAACAGCTCGCCCGCAGGAGGCAGTAGATAGAAAATGCAGGCTCCAACTGAATTGGTACGGCCCAGAAGTCATTTTAGGGCAAATCACATTGCATTCCTCTGCATGCATAAGTGAAGAGACCTTTTGGAAATACTAAAATAGAAAATGCCAGCACTTAACTATACCTGTGAGTGGTATTTACAGTGTCTGTGCAGATCGTATGATAAGCCACTGCTGAATTTCATGAAATAACTTCTTCATCATCTTCAACATCTCTTCAGCTAATTAAAATGTGGAAGACAGACTTTATTTGAGATTAGCACAGGAAAAATAATCAGTGAAAAAAAGCAATGAATACAGTAATAATGCAGACATTTATGATTATTTCTCTCTGGAGCATACTCGCACGACCAGAATATATCAAAAACCTTCACTGCCTTTAATCCATTTAGTGCAAACAGCCACATCAGCTTTTCCACACTGTATGGATAATAAAACGGACCCACGATGCTTGTTGAGTTAGTAAAACAAAAGAAATTAAACTTGAGCAATGCAGATTCCTGACAGCTTGGCTGGTCCTGTTGTCAGGTCTCACTGCTGTCGGAAAGGATACATCATCGAATCGCATTCACACAGCCACCCTCAACCTGAGTCCCCGGAAACCTTTATTTGTATTCCTTCAGCTCTGTTGATGAATGGATAGAAACGAGGTGGGTGAATTAATATGACTGTTAGCACGATGATAATGGCAGCGAGAGCTAAAGCGTTATTGATGACTCAATCGAGTTCGGCCAACCTCTACCCAGCGTTCCTGTTTGTAATTAGTTGCTGGTTTGTAAAATTGCATTTTATCCTCTGCCAAATGTGCTGAGCCGTTGACAGGTAATATGTAAAACTCCTGTGTTTTATTTATTTCACTTTGGTGAAAAAAATAAATTTTTTTCCACTCCTCTCAGGTTTTTGTCCTTGCCATTTTCTCATTTCCTTTGAAAGGCCTAGGAACCTGGGTATTTGTAGCATGACTTCAGTTGGCAAAAACTCACGTCAATGTCTCCACCTCAGCACTTAAGCACAAAACCAGTGTCCTTGGTTCTTTCCAAGAGAAAGTGAAATGTCTCTATGTTCTCTTCAAACTGTACAAGAAAAAGGGAAGTGAACTTGGTGACCTTAATTTGTGTTTGGTATTCAAATAATATATTGCTAGTTAACACTTAACTTAATGCATGATGTTCCTTGAATATTTTCAAGAAACATGTATACACATTTTGTATATTCAAGGTTTAATCAAATGTTATTTTTATATATTTATATATATCATCAGGTAGACCCATAACATGTGAAATATGACTTACGACTTTTATTTTGAAGTTCTTAAAGGGGCAATGAATTGGCCAACTGTCAAATTCATACTCCAAACAAATGGGGGCAGTATATTACCAGAAAGTTGGGGTGTTCATCCCTCTCATAAGAAACAAGGAAATGCACTCTTTGGTCCCTCCTCCCCCCTCCCCTTCCCCTGTGCCATAGTCAGACTGGCCATTGTTACCAGCCCTCTCTGTGTGCCTCTCATTCGGGGTGCACATGAGAACATGCTGAATGCGTGTTGGGCTCACTGGCCAATCACAACCAAGTTTTAGCCTTCACCCTCACATTGAGCTAATGTTAGCTAATCTAACGTAAGCATATGGAAGCTGTTCACATGTTACCAAGCCTACATAGTTTGGGGAATCATTTTTTCCACTTAGGGAAGACACAAGATGTAGTGGTGGCAGGTGTAGAGGATGAGCCATGAGAGGTTGAGGAATGTGAGGGAGAGGGAGAACAGCAAGAGAAGCCAGCATCAATAGCTGAGCTTGAGGAAAGAATGAAGGAAAGTCATCAAGAGAGGACGGCGGCAGCACAGGTTACAGTCTACTTGCAGTTATTACTTCATCATCTCATGCTGGACTGAGGACAGACTGGATGCTACAGTGACTCACTCCCACCTCTTGAGGTATAAAATGGTACTGAAAGATAGGACGAAACATGGTTCGCATTGCTAACTTCAGTAGATATCTTGGCAAAACAATACATAGACGTCTTTGATATGACGTCAAAACTGTTATTATAAACATTCTGTTGATAATCTTAGTTCATTTTTGAATGTTTTAAAATAAAATACTTTTACCAATGGACTTAACCCACTGAATATCTCAGTAGGTTAAGGACATGGGAACCTTATATGTGTTTTTTTTTAAATAGAAAATGTGGGAATGAAACCATCTATACTAAGTGTAAAGAGAGCATAAACCACTCTTTCACTCCAGTTTGCCTTTCTCTAGTTTACTGTCTGGCCCTGGAAATGAATGACCCATCAGTCACACTGTGTCCACACACCGTTCTGACACAGCCCCATGTTTGGACAGGTGTGCGGGGGCATATAGGTGTTTGTGTGCATATGAGTTTGTTTTCTACTGGCCTGTAAAATAAAGAGGCTTTTAAAACTGTGGCTCAGGGAGCGCTTCATCAGTTTGTACACTATCTTTACAAACCTTTCTCTTTTCATTGAGGATATCTATATTGAGCGGCTCACCTATTTGTCTTTCTTTCACAGTAAGATAGGTCATCAGGTTAGAGGGTTAAAGACACCATAAAGTCAACCTTAACTGAAATTGAGCCTGGGCAGAACCTCAAGTTGTAAACCTTCTTGGTTATGAAATAAGTGCAAAACATTTCAATCGGTTCTAAGCTCCTAATGTGTGTGGAAAATGGAATTTCTTTCTCACTCTCTCTCTCTCTCTGTCTTTCTATTCACCATTGTTGTATGGAGAAACCTCTAAAAATATGCAACATCCCAAATCTCTGAGGGTCCTTTAGCATGCAGGTAGTCCATCTAGATTCAGCAGTCGTTTTATTTCCCTGTCAGCAGACACTTGTCCATCTCTTAGGGAAGGACTTTAGGGAGTGTTACCTCAAACAAAGTACCAGATGCTGACTCTCACTCTGCCTCTCTTTCTCATCCCTGGTTTGTGTTGCACAACTTCCCCCTGCTGTTAACACCCTGCAGCCTACAGTATATTATGAACAGCTCCACTGTTACAGCTACCAGACACACACATATACACTCAAACTCATATCCGCTGCCTACTGTTTTAACCACGGCAGCTGTAAGAGCAAGCCTGGAAAGCGGGAGCAACATTTGTGTTCCATTAGGACGGTATACAATATGTACTATTTGCAGTATGTGTGTGTGTGGGTGTGTGTGTGTGTGTGTACATAGATGAGGAAACCAAATTTGAAGTGTTTATTTTTTTTAGTTTAAAGTGTACATTTGTAGGTGTGTGTTTTAATCCTGGTTCATTCTGTGGAGATCTGCTTGTCCCTGTGTTTCCATCCCGCCCCACGGTCGCCCCTTTTCATTTCACATAGAGAAATTTGTATGATTGTTCGACGCATGCTTTAATTAACATATTGTAGAGACCAGGTAAAAACCATGTATCTCCAAAAGGACTTTTTTTTAGGAATGTTTTGAAATATTTAAACAGAGAGAGGCTTGTAGTGTTTTCCTATCCACTAGCACAACATGTAATCCATAAACTCAAATCTAAAAATTTCACAACAGCAGCAAGCAACAGCTTTCTAGAGAAACAGAAATAAATTTTGCCCACAGATGTGTTGAAAAACACTGCATCCTTCGGAAGACTTTTTTGTCAGGATGCTGTTTGCGTGACAGTGTGAGTGGAATCAGAGTGCTTATCTGTTTGTACGCCAGCGCTATACTTTATGCTTTATTTAAATACCTGGGTTTTCCGGTGCGGAGCTGATGATACTGTGGTGTCTTGTCTCCCACGCCTCCCCTGCCCTGACTCACACAAGAGCTGCTAACAGATAAACTGTGGGAGAGCGACAGCAATATTCTTCACTGGCTCCACTTAGCCAGGCTGACACATTTAGCCGCAGACAGCAGTTCCGCAGTGGAGATGAGTGCATTACCGTAAATATCACAAGGTCAGTTTTTCTGGGAAGGTTATGTGAATACAGAGTTTTAAGGAGATTGCTCAGTTGGTCAGTTTCCTTTAGACCCGAATTTGAATCATGCAGATTTGGTCTCATCTTAATCTCAGCCATACTAACTTTTGTGTGTCTATCCAAAGTAACAAAATCCAAAATCACAGTTTTTCCTCAACCAGGTCCACCTTTGTTCTTTTTTTTATGTAATATTTAAATAACATATTTTTTCTTATTAACCCCCAGATGTTTCTTAATGTGCAGATGTGCAGATGTTTTGACATATCCACATCTGACACATCTTCTACTTCAATGCAGTTGAGTGGAAATTAAATTTATTAAATTTTAAAATCATTTAAAAAAAATCTGTATTAAACGTGTTCTTCTAGAAACAATGTAGAAACTATTTTTTCACCTTAGTCACATTGACAAAATACATTGGATTTGAAGAAAAATCTACCATACAGTAGATCATCACATAAAAAATTATGTAATTATGTAGAGCGAATGAACTGGTAAGACACTGCTGACGTTTGGGGCTATGTTCTGATTGCCTAATATGTAAGATGACCAGCAGACCATACTATTAAGTATAGATTTTCAGTGTTTAGAGCATTAGCTAATAGAGATAACTCTAAACTGCACCATTTACATTCCATTATCAAATCCTCAGCTCATTGTACGCCAGCATCCAAAACAATGGCAGCGAGCTCCTCCAATAAAAGGCTCAGTTTCAGCCAGTGGGAACAGGGAGACTGAAAAACATATCTCCTCCTCCCATTGCTGCTTAATTCCTCCCCTCCACACAGACACACACATACACACACACACACACACACATGCTGCCTTCTCTTTAGTGGGGTCCGACAGATTTCTCAGGGAAGGAGTTTTTTTTCTCTGCTCTTTCCAGATGACCTCCTCTAAACTTGGATCCTGGGCTTAGCACACAGGAGGAACACAAGGGGGAACAGTGTTGCAAATTTGTCACCCAGAGTGTTAAAATTCCCCCAGGAATGTTAATCTGGCCAGTCCTCCCATCTACACACACACTTCAATAATCCTCAGCCCCATCGCTTAAGACGGATTTGGTTGTCCACCACTATTACTTGTATCAGGACCATGCACTTCTCTCTTAGCCCAAAAACCATCGGATCTCCAAGCTAAGACACTGAAATATACTTGAATATATTTTAGGTTCCAATTGTCATAAAATAATTATGAAGAAAATGTAAAAGAAAAAAAAGATGCGAGTGACCAGTATGGTCCTGGTGAGCAGCTTTCCACAGAGCATTTAATTACTTCCTATTCTTGCTGCTTTTGATGGATAATAAATCTCACGGAAACAGTTTCACTGTGAATGAAGAGGGTCACTCCAAAATGAGATATTCAGCATGTGGAAAATGTAACACCCATTAAAATTCTTCCGTTAAAGAAAAAAAGGAAAAACATGTAAAGAAAGTTAAATTACTGTTTTTTTTTCTGGTTAAAACAATGACAATGGTGTTTGTTAGAGTGGATTTTCACTAACTAATTTGACAGTTAAATAATTTGGGAAAACATGGTATCAACACAAGTAGCATCTCTTGAAAGACAATTGAACCAACTTTAAAAGAAAAACATGCTATTTAATTAGTTCATTATTTAATTATTTAATTATTTATTTTCATTTAAGCCCCTTCAGTAACTTTAGCCAGTCCACCTTCACGGAAACCAGGTTGTTTCCGGATAAATAATTTCAGTGGGATTTAATTTACGTGACTGACTAATAAGCCGTTTGTGAAAGCAAAAGTTCTTTGACATTTGAATATGTCAAACTGTCATTTCCTTTACTACTTTACACACACATTTCTGTTTATCTATGTAAGTACTGTGTGTGTGTCTGGTATAAATGGAAGCACTGTCTGCTTGTGCACTGAGCTCTCCTGAAATACAAGATAAATTCCCCACAGGGCAAATGCGTATTTCTTTCCTATGCTATGCTATGTGGACATTTTTGTGGAATGGTGTGTATTCAGGGTGTGCGTGTTTGTCTGTGTCAATACTTTGACTGCATGCATGTTTCCCTAGAAAAATGAGGCAATGTTTACTTGAAGAATGATTTCCTCTTGTTTGAATGTTTTCATTTTTTTTTCTGTTTTTCTTCCATGTGTCCGTTCTCGCAGTCTCACGGAGAGAGAGAAACAGGAGGCAACTTGGGGGTTTTTAACTTCTTGACCTTCAGACATGATTGAATCTGTTCTGCTGCCAAGCCGGACAAAAGGCTTCTGAAAGCAAAGAGTCAGCTCATGACTTGGCCTTCATGTAGCCACAGACAGAGGGAGGGAGGGAGGGAGAGGAAGACAAGGAAGGAGAGAGAGAGAATGATGGAGAGATAGGCAGATCGGAGAAAGAGCAATCATGTCATGCACAACATTTAATTCAAAACTGTCCATCTGCTGTGTGGCTTAAGCTTGGCTGGCATACAGCACAAACACCCAAACATACACACACACACACACACACACACACACACACACACACACACACACACACATGCTTTGGTTTTACACATTCACATTCACAGACACAGTTTCCTCAGGACCAGGACGCCAAAGGTTCACTGAGTCATATTCCATTATTCTTCTCAGTAAATCTGGTCCCTATGGTGTTTATGACCATTGACTCTGTATTTGTCACCATTTTGCAGGAAGGTAGGCAAGATGATGTATAATTACACACCTAATTATGTGCAAAAACTGCGAAGAGATATTTCAGCCAATATTCTGCAAAGGCATTTTACATTAAATTTTATTATTATGAATGAATATGAATATGTATTTTTAATAGATATACAGTATGTCAAAATGTTTTTCCAATAACTAATTGTAACTTTGCTACTTGCTGCAGCACCAACTAGTGGTTGAGGACTGCTTAAAGAGCCCCCACCCCATGCATGACCTGAGCTCTTCCCCTGGTTACTGAGATACAAACTAAAGAGGAGTGCCAGATGGTTGTTACAGAGTTAAAAGAAATTTTCTCACCTTTGATCTTCATGTTTTAGCAACTTGACAAAAGTAAATACTTATCAACCTTGGGCTTAGTTTTAATACTTAAATCAGAAATTATTTTAAGGAGGTTATATAGTTATCAGTGTTATTCAAAGTGTTGTTGACTGTTTACAAATCAGTCAATCAAAAGCAGTCGACCGCTCCCATGACAAACACACTGTTGGCGAGATACGACTGAAATTTTAACTGATATTTAGAGTAGAAGAGCTTTCCTTCTTTGAAATACCAAACTGTCAATAATGACTCATGACTGACTGGAATTCCAAATTGAATAGACAGTATCTTAAAAAGATGTCAGTGGTCAGGTTGTAGGAAGTTACCCATACCGTCAGTGTTTCTGCCTCTGCACAGCTAGGGGGTACTGATGATAGAAGATTGTAAAGGAGGCAGCTATGCAGACATGGGTCTATAAACAGTTATGACATGGTGACCTGGTACAGTGTTGATGTGTCAGTGCTGTTCCTTTGTGTTATCAGTCGACCGTTCAGTCGTTATGATGATGATTTGCTTCCTGTGACAGCTCTGTTGTCAAAGCCGGTATTGGAAAACAGGCAAAGCTTCAACAAGCACAAGAAGTGTGAAAATAAGGAGGGATTACGCTTACACGAGTGTACAACAATCTACACTTACGTGTACAGGCACAAACATGACTGTGTTCAGTCAGGCTTGTACACACAGAGGGAGGTGTGAAGACAGATGAACACAAGACACTGTCACACACTCAAACATACTTTCATAAAACCCTGGCCCCACATCACTGTTAAAAATGAGCCACGTTCCTTCTAGTTCTAGTTCAGGTTTGTTGTTTGGTGGTGTATTTTTCCAGTGGAAAACTAGCCAAATATAAACTTGACATCAAGGAGGAGGTATTTCTATAAGTTACATCAGAGTTTGATAGCAAATGCTGTACATTTTTCTATTTACATTAAAGCTGCACTTATCAATATTTAGATGTTAAAAATCATAGCATCATAGTGGTTGTTGCCAAACACAGCGGGCAGCAGTTTTTCAAAGGAAATGCTCACATACATCCCTGCTCAGCACCACCAGGCAGAGAGACACAGTTAGCAATTAGTAATAGTGGAACATATAAAGCTAAAAAGCCAAATTTCTTTTCTTTTTTTTTTCTTGTTTTCATGAAGACCAAAACAGAGCTGAAGAGAGAATGAGTGAATATTTGGCTTAAATTTGTCAGGTGGCCGGAAACCTTATGTTGCTATGTGTCTACAGGATATGTAACTGCTAGATATTTGCCATAACTACTTAGCAGAGGTGGGAGACTTGAGACTTGTTTGACTAACAACAAATAAATCATCAACTTCTTTAAATTTCTGGTTTGATTTCAGTTCCTCTAAACTCAGCAGCATGTATATTGTTATAGAGCTACTAGTTGCCTTGAAGGACCTGAATGCAATATTGTAGCATAGAATGCATATTTCATATGGCTACTGTGCTTCAGGTTATAAAAGCTAAAATGTAAATCTCAACATTAGCACTCTCTGAGATTGGAATTTCCCTTCATGTATATCCCTTTTCTGACAGTTTTCTTTACATATACACAATATGGTTTACCTCAGGAACATTTATTGCCACTTTCCACCACTGGTGCCACCAGCCTGAATGAAGTTAATTTTGATTTAATCAAAAGTATCAGGTGTTGTTTGATTGAAGGTGGTGGCCATGTTGGAGGGGAAATGCAGGGATAGTTTTACAAGAAAAGACGAGACCTGGCAACGTTGCTCAACAGTACGGGCTGATATCCCTGATGAAATGTTCTGGGAGAGCATGCGGTTATTACCCCAGCGGATGTTATTGTACAAAACCGAAGACGGGTAATGAAATGATGTATGGTCTTTTACTGAGCAGGCAGGAGTGTGTGTACTTGTATGTCTGTTAGCGCACGTGTGTGTGTGTGTGTGTGTGTGTGTTAAATGAGGAACCAGACAGCACCATCTGCCTGACAGCGGCAACAAAAGATGATGAGATTGTGTCCGAGAGGAAATCTACTTGTGTTTGCCCTGTATGCTCCCCCTGCTCTGCCTTAAAGACGCACATACACACACACGCACACACACACGCGAAAGCACACACGGTGGCTCTTTTGACTCCTCACCTTTTAGCTCTCTGAAGCGGTGGGAAGGTGGAAGGGAAAGCAATTTGTTAGGAGTCGACAGTGTCACCTTATTGCCTGGTTTCTTTTTGTTTTTCAGGCATCTCTTGCCAGAAGAGAATGAAAAAGAGGAGGGGCCGGGGGGGAGGGGGGGTCAGGTAGTGTGAGAGAGAGCACTGGCAAGCACTATCACAGGAGGAGGGGGCGAAGTGCGACTCGGAGGGTGGACAGACTTACAGCTTGTCCTGTAGTTCCTGGACCAAGTGACTCTTTGTTTGACACCTTGGCTGAAAGCGGAGCTGCGCCAGGCACGTCCGCTGCTGGCTGACAAACAGCGTATCCTGTCTCTGTTGGCCCTCCTCTCGTTCTTCCAGCCAGCGGTGAGGGTGACGAACAAATGAGAGAGCTGGGGAAGACAGAGTGGCCGGGAGAGAGAGAGAGTGACAAAGCCAAAGAGGGAGAGAGAGAGAGAGAAACATTGAGGAAGGAATGTATCAAGTTCACCCACTCCTGCCAAGAGAACCTGAAGGAGGCTCGCATTATTGGCATTTTTCATCTCCAGATCATCTACCCGACTCGCCCAGAGAACAGGTTGCCAGATGCTTCCTTGGTGATCTCCAGTTTCACTTAAAGAAGAGGCCTTTTGTCCCTGCGCTGTAGATCTGTGCCTCACTCATCTGGGCATAACCCAGTACAAAGCCGTGTTCAGGATGGAGTAACCGTCCCTGTAGCTAAGTGCACACAGCAACATTATAATGCTGAGGAGTTCACTTCATGTCAGTTATTTACATTTATTACAGCTCTAGTAAAAGAGCCGTTAAAGAATTCACATCATACCTTTTTACTAGAAACTGCCAGTCACATAACTGACAGAGATGGAAATGGATGAAAGGGCAGGAGAGGGAGAGATAGAGAAAAAGGACAGATGGTATGTTATGTGTCATGGAGGATTTAACAGATGTTTACTTCTGGGGACAACGTGACCGGCCATCTTGAGGCTCTGCTGTGTGGGGCCTATGGGAGTGAGACTAAATTGAGTTAACATACATTAGCATTGCATCCTCTATTGCAGGTCAGCCCTGCTTTACTAATTATTTTCAGCTCTTTTCAGCTCAATTTCAATTCTCAAAAGGCCCATTTCTAAATATTTTCCTTCACAAACAAAGGGGGAAATAAGAAGGTTTTTATAAAGCAAGCTTGGCAATCGCATTCTTTTCATTTGGTTGTGCTGTGAGGCAGAGGGGAAGGGCAGAAGTGTTTTTTCTTCAGGAGGGCAGAAAGTCAACCGTGACGAATAGAGCATATCTTCTGGATCATTACATCTGTACTTCAGGTCTGCTTCACAGATTTATGTACAGGACGAGCTTGTTTTAGCTCTCTTTCCTTTCCACTTGTTATTGGCTTCCGCTTCATGTCTGACTCCATGTGCTTTAACACGTGATTTGGTGTGGGGATTTCAGGCGTTTTACTCGCTCAGATCAGTCAAAGGTAACATCTCAGCCATGACATTCTGAACCTTGTTCGTTTTTTTGGTAGATTAAATACGAACCTATTTGTTCGGCAGCTCTTGTTTTCTGTTCAGCTTTTTCCTGCCACATGCCTCCATCTTGGCCAAAGTTTGAGTCTTGCAAAACAAGAATCAACAATTTAATTCGAATGCAAAGACTGAAAGAAGAGAAGGAACATCGGTCAGAGCAGTCAAGAAGGGTAAACCTTGTAATCCAATACAGGACTCATTACAACATCTTATTTCCAAGTTCAAATTAAGTCACAGTACTGTACGTACTCTGTTTCATAGGCAAAGGTTGTCCGACAAAAGAGCCCTTTGAGAAGGAAATCAAATCTGGATCTGAGGATCCAGTCAGGAGTTTGAAATGGGAGTGCACGTATGTGCATGGTTAGAGTGAATGAGCATTTGTGTGCTGCACGTGTGTTTGCATGTGGAAGTGTAGGAATGTATGTGTGCATGTGAGAGTACGTGTAGCACAAATTCCCTTTACAGTGCAAAGTGAAGCCAAAACCTCTTCCTGTCCAGCTTCCAACTTCAGGCTCACTGCTCACTTTCACCTGCAGTAACCACCCCTGACTGATACCATGCATTAGGACCAAACCCCTGCAGTAATAGCACTGGGGCATGGGTGCATGATCACTCTGATGACATACTGAGGCATGAGAGCTATGGCCAACTTGAGCAATGACCTTAAGCGGATTTCCCAAAGCTATTTCTGCGAGGGAAATAAGCAAACATTTTTATTTCGCTGTTCAGAGCAATGGCAGCAAAATAATAGAGGCCAGTGAGTCACAGGGTGAAACCCACATACAGACATAACAAACTTCCCCACACGGGCACAGTCAAGGCCAAGGCATGACTAGCTGTATAAGCACAAGGGGAGTAAAAATCACAGGGGTCAAAACAGACTTTCATTAGTCACAAAATAAAAACTCAAAAGTCCAACTCAAGAAGTCCCTTGAACTATAGCCCAAATGCCAAAGATTTCGCTGTCCGCATGAAGTATATCCTATTTAATGATTAATGAGAGTATACAGAAACTACATAAGATTATGACAATTTGAATGCGTCTCTGTAGTTGAATTATACAAATGTGCAGATAAATATTAAAACTGGATGATGCAGCGGGAACTGAATATGTTTAGGGCCAACTGGAGGCAATAAGGACATAAACATCAGACCTATAGGTAAAGTGATGATTAGTTATAATATAAATTAAAATATGTGGATACAAAACTGTCACCTATTTTGAAGTTTTAAAAGTTGACATCACTGTCATTTGAAAGAACAGTGAAATCAGATTGCAGGCAGTATCTTCAAGTCTCAGTACAACTAAAATCATTTGGCCAATTAATGGTAGCAGCACTTAATCTCTTGACGAATATTATAAACTAAACACACTATCTGAACAGTCAACAAACTGCCAATAACAGTAGGATAGTGCTAACGGCAATAAAAAATATAAAAACATACTGACTTCTTTTCAACAAGGGTAGCTGTAGCCAATTCATTATGCTCTATTCCCACATTCATGCACAATTTAGACTTGAGTCTGAGTCAAGGCTGGAGTCAATAAGAGACAAGTTGCAAGTCAAGTGTGCAGTCTGTTAGGTAAGTCACCTGCTCAAGTGCACATCTCAGGCTCAAATGTCAAACAAATATCTTGTTTAAAAAGGATACTTTTGGCTTTATGATAAGTTCAGTGAATAGTTACTGTATTGTAATATAGCAGGTTGCAGCGCCACAGTACATCCAAGTTCAAGCTGTATAAAATGTTTCATTGTTAAGATCACTTCGGTGCTCCCACTGTGTATCATCGCCTGTGTACAGCAAGCAACAGTTCAGGAACCATACTGTAAGAAAATACTGACATTTTTGTAATGATAATGAAACTGTTTTATATCCATGAGTGAATTTGTGTCCAGAGTTAACACTGACATCAGCACTCAAACTATCAATGTGGGAAACAAACAATTCTTGAAGGATGCAGCCTCATTCTTATAATCAGCTCCCATTTATCCCTGGCCAGCGATTTAAAATGTGGTAAGAGGAAGTCGATTAAGTTCGGGTCAGCGTGTTGCTGCTATCATTACAGAATAATTAACATGCTAATGGGTGTGGAGTGATGAGAGAGATGGTGAGATGCAAAGAGAAGGAATGGAAGGCAGAAAGAAGACGTGGCGAGTGACCATTCCTTCACTGCTCTTGCACAAGTTTCTGGTAATGGTGCTGGCACAGCGTTCAGTCCTGTTGCTTTGATGCATTACATTTCCCAGACGATACTTGTCACTCAGCTTGATCAGTTCTGTCACAAGTTTTCCGCCTTTGAACTTTGTCTAATGCCGTTTCAGTTGTCCCTGGTGTCGAATATTGCGCATGCTGACAACCTCTACTTTTGATATCCAAATCAAACAGACTGATTCTGTGCAACAGAGGATTTCCCTGAAGAATAAATATTAGAGAGGCAAGTCTACAAATATTTCATTACCTGGTCATGGATCAAATCAATGCGGTTAGAGGAATGTGGTACAGAGGAAGAGAACAGACATTTATTCATACAAATGTGAACAGATTATCCGTTTAACTAGAACAGCTGTGTCACACAATGAGTCAGTGACCTGCAGAGGCAATTCTACTGTAAATGAGGCCACAGGGCACTGACATCACTCTGTGGTGATTTCCAAAGTTTCAACCATCTGTATATGGTCACATAAAATGGGGAGGAATGGGTAAAGAAAAAGAAAAAAAGGTGTAACTATTGAGCTGTTTTGGTTTTGTTATTTTGTCTGAGGGAAAAAGGTACATTTTCAGACATGTCAGTAATAAGAGGTTAGTTCCTTAGTTGCCATTGCTAGAGAACGGTCCATAAAGGGATAAACAAAACATCTGAGGTACTTTGTTGTGGTGAAGTCATTACGATGCAAGATAATTGAAAAATTTTAATCCCAAATTGTATGCCAACATGTTTCAGCTCAGTGGAGCCTTCATGCATTTGTTGAGAACTTCTCGCTGTAAATCATCCACTTTGGGTTTGTTTGTATGCCTCCGATGTTTGTATTTAAATTATCATTTGAATGCTAATGAGAATTATTTTATCCCCCCCCCTGTTGTCAATCTCCTGCTTCCAATCCCTCCATCTCACTTAATCCCTCCACTTCTGTACCTTCACTCGCCATCACTCTCTCCCTATCCGTTTCCTCCCTCATTCTGTGTCTGTGTCTGTGCATCCTGACATCGCTCCAGATCTAATGTGGTGCAACAGAGGCTGACGTCGGCTCTTCTTCCTCTCTGTGTTGCAGCAGGCCCTAATTGCTGGTCTCTCACACAAACACACAGAGCCGCTTTATCTCTGGCCACACCATGCTTCAACAGACAGCCCAGCAGCAGCAGAGGCACCCCCACCCCCACCCCCACCACCACCACCACCCTCTGCATCCTCCACAAGCACCTTAAAAGGCTCCAATTAAACCATTACTGTAAGGAAGGGAGGAAGCAGGAGCGGGGAGGGAGGCAGGAGGGGAAGAAAAATGAGCCAGAGAAAGACAGAAGATGTATCAAAGAGAGCGAGAGGATAAGCTTGAGATAAATAGGAAATTAAGCATTGTTTTGCCATGCAGGGAAAAAAAAAAAAAAAAAGCCACAGGGATGTAAAATATAAAGAAAGCGAATAAACAGCGTGAGATTTCTCGCTATTGCAGGAGACAGATCCACCCTGTAGCACCAGACTAAGTGTGACGCTACAGACGGAAGGAAGGAGCGAAAGGAAAAGGAGAGGAGATATTGAGGCAGTGATTTACAGTCCTTTTTGTCTCCATGTCCAAGGAGCCTGAGGGTAAAGGAAATGGCAGAAAGCACAGGGAGATAAGAGATAAGAGTCTTTGTTCTACGGAGGTGTAGAGATCGTTACATTCCACTAGATAGCCTTACACTCCTATCTAACTTGGCTGACTAGAAATTAAAGAGAGTATAACTAACTGTCTAAGAAGGCCAGAAACTATGTCTTGTGTGGTGGGTGCCCTTTTTCTGAGGCTCTCCTTGAAAATGCCCATTGAAAACATTTTTCAATAGTTGCCATGGGGAATGGTCTTTGCTGAAGTTAAGCAAAGAATTTATCAGTATTAGTGGGATATTTGTGAAAACATTATTTTTCAATACATGGCATTTGTCTGTTATAATAGAAGGCTAGAGAGCCAACAACCGGGAAGCTTAACCTTACCATTGTCTGCCTGCCAGCATCTTTAAAGCTTACTTATTAACACATTACATTTTATACAGTTTATTTAATCTGTAGAGAAAAAGTAAAGTATAAAAAAAATAACAATTTGTGTTGAAGTGCAGCATGCAGCCAGGAAACCGACAAGAAGTCGCTGCACCTGGCCAAGAAATAGTCCAGCACATAACCTCTCTAAAACTAAAACTTGACATTGTTACACTTTGAATTTTAACACATGAAGATGTAACTGCTTCATTAGTGAGCCTCAGGTGGTAGGCAGATTTGGTTACTTTTCAACAGGCTGGCTGTTTCCAGTCCATATGCTAAACTTAACCTGCTGCTGGCTGTGAACTCTTGGCAAGAAAATGAATAAGCATACCCCCCCTAAAATGTGAAACTACTCCTTTAATATTCATACTCTTTATACAGAGTGCAACGTGCTCCCTAACCCTAACCCTAACCTGCGTGGCCGTTTAAATCATTCAATTATGAATGAATGAAACAACACACAACTCTGACCAGTACAAAAGTTGCCCGACGTGCACTGATTCACAGCAGCAACACAATCATTCATTTCCACTACTGCTGAAACAGGGATTGACTGATGAAGCCATTCCCCTATGAGCAGACAAAGGGGCTGAATGTATCACCACCCATCCCACACAATTCATTATCAGACTGTAGCTACCTGGAGGGCTGTGATACATGATAATACCTTATGTTTTGTTTGTCATAAATTTAGGCTCCCAGGCAATACGGAAATCGACGGCCGAGAACTGTGCCACCTATTTACCCAAGGCAGCCAAGCGTTGAGCCATCTGTGCTTGCTAGTTCATATATTCACCAACGCACCCCAAGGTGTGATACATCAGATATAACAGGCCGAGGGCAGGGCTGGGCGTCGGCCGTTATGCAGTCAGAGCGGTGGAAAATGACACAAAATGTCTCATTCTGCCCCTCTCTGCAGCCAAGCCAAAAGGTTCTCCTGGCATTCAGGAATCTCATTCAGTGTAATGGCTTGATGGTTTTACATGGGCAACAAGTCAAGCTGAGAACACTGAGCAATGAACTGCCCCATCTAGGAAAATTGCCACTAATCGGAAACAGTAAGCAGGCTGTGATGCTCCACACCTCAGTGAAATTTATTGTAACATGTGTCACAGTTTTGCGAAAAGCGCTTAAATCTTTTCTGCTTTTTTTTTTTTCTTCTCACTGGCAGCCTCATGTTGTAACACTTTGGTGTGAGAAAAAGAGACAGGTTAAGGAAAGGAAATGGGAGGGAAAGGGAATTAGAAAATGATGGAGTGACTAAGGGGGAAATGAATTAGCTCTGGCTGTCTATCTGTGTGTGTCTGCAGGAAGGTGAGGATTCAGGGGCCACCCTGGGGCCTTTTCCAGTTTGTGTGCGTGTGTGTTGGGGAGAGAGGGTTAAGGTTAGAAGGCAAGATAAGATAAGAATGACAACGGAGGGTGGGGTTGTTTAATTGTGTTTATCCAGAGCTTTGGGGTTGCTGTGTGTGTGTGTGTGTGTGTGTGTGTGTGTGTGTGTGTGTGTGTGTGTGTGTGTGTGTGTGTGTGTGTGTGTGTGTGTGTGTGTGTGTGTTAGTGTGTGTGTGTGTGTGTGTGTTAGTGTGTGTGTGTGTGTGTGTGTGTGTGTGTGTGTGTGGGTCAACATGGCCTGGGAGTCATCTCAACTCAGGTTGACACGAGGGAGACGGATCACTGTAGTGAAGGATGGACGACCAACACACAGGACATTCAGCTGTGTTTGTTAGCATCCTGTCCCCTTCTTCAATACCATACGTCGGGGGGGGGGGAAGATGGACGAGATTCACCCCCTACCTAAACGCAAAATCACCCCCTTGTGTATTTTTAACTCAACAGATCCAGCAATTTCCACCCACCCACCAATTCATTCAGGCAATATGGGAATTGCTGAAGGCACCGACAAGCTAAAACACCATCCCTGGTTCCGTTAATAGCAAAAAACACCCCGCTAATGGACAGAATGGTTTATTACCACTTCAATCATTCCTGACATGTGTATAGCTAGTCTTTGTGTTAGCCCCCTGTTTCACAGAGGCCATTAAAGTAGCCATCTTCTAGGCAGGGGGTGGGCAGGTAAAACGGTCCACTCTAATGCAACTCATACATTACCTGTAAGCTGTTAGGAGGTCACCACCCTTAGGCATAGATGAATGATAATGCTTTCTATTGCCTCAGTTAAGTGTTCCAGTCTTATCACTTATCTTGTGTTGTTTTTGATACTGTGCAAGTGCAATTTAGTCAGTTAACTCCCTAGACATGACCATAGTCTTTCTTTATGCCTGCAGCCATTCCTGGGTGCTTCATTTTTGATTGATTGTTTAGAAGGAAAAAAAAGAAAATACATATATATATATATATATATATAGATAGATAGATAGATAGATAGATAGATAGATAGATAGATAGATAGAAAGATAAATAGATAGATGCTGTGCCTGTAGCTGGCAATGGAAAGTATGACGAGTAGGTGCGGCAGAGAGGGGATGAGAGATCAAGATATCATCAGCAGGAACAGCGACAACAACATGATGTATTTTCTTCCTGCCTGGCTTCTGTGTTTGACTCAGAGAGTCCGCATGCACCCTCTACTCCAATTACACACACACACACACACACACACACACACACACAGCTGCGATAATCACAGACAATGCTCATCAGCTGACTCACCTGATACAGTTTGTCATGTTCAACTTTGACCTAATATGTACTGCTAAACAGAAGTCAATGTAAAATGGAGCATAAGATACTGTCATACATTCCCAGTCTTACTAGTAATTGCCTTGTATATTTAAAAAAAGGTGCCCACAGTCAGCCCCTTTAGATCCATCCAGAGGTACATGTATCATGACAAGAGTAAAAGTGCGTCGACAAAATAACAATACACTCATGCTGTATGCACAGGTGGCACTAAAGTATAGTATAAATAATAATCAAATCACTGGAACAAAAACAGAATTCACAGCAACTCACAATTCAAAAGAGGGCTTGGTCTATAACTAGATAAACCAGAGACTCTGTCGTCCAAAAACATAAAATATCTCATGAGAAGAAATGACCGGGCCTATGACTCACACATGGCATTTTATTTCTCTAAGGGCTGTGATAAAAGAAAAGAAAAACACCAAAGAGACCTCCATTGTTCGTAACCTCAAAAGATCATAGGAAAGGAATGTTTTAGAAATAGAAAGGAGAATGGCATTTAGGGGAGTATCCATAATGAATGCGCTCATATGCGTGTGGTTATTATGCAAGTACATACAGTATCATGGTGAGGTCATATGTAGGGACCACTGTTTGCTGTGCATATATATCCCTTGATATGTGGATGAAAACCCTTGCTAAAATCAAGGTTGTTGTATCCTGGTTTAGTTTAATTGGGTAATGAGATAAAGGTGCTGTAAAGTTTTTAGTATCCAATAACACAAAACGACCACAATAATAACAGTGAGTGTTTAAAAGACGAATTGATTAATGTGTTGGATCTTAGCTTTAATTATCCACGTCATTCATGTTTGCTGAGAAAATTAGGCTTAACTATTGATGTCAGTTACAGGCTGTTGTAGGAAACCAAAGCGAAATAGATTTTGTAAAGGTCGTACATTAATGCGTGTAAGAGCATTTACCGAGTGGATACTTAGCAAATTTCCATTTCATGTGGGGGTGCTGTGATTAGCATATACCATCTAGTGAGCAATTTATTCCAAACTGACTCACTAAACTCCCAGTTTGTATCAAACATTTAACCACGGCTGTAGTAGCGTAAACAAAGTACGGCCCACTGAGTTACATGGGAATATAATGAGATGAACAAAAACAGAGTTCTGGGCCAGCAGTCATCAAGCATGGTGGTGCATTTTTGGTCCTGCTTGGAGGGAAGGGGGTAAAAGCATTTCACCACCTCCTGTAACAAAAGCAAATGCACCCTGTCCCCTCCAGGATTTAAGAGAGCCGCAGAGCTGTTCTAACCTGTCTGGAGTTCCCAGCATTGAAGAATGAAAGGGTAAACATGAGCACATGTTCCAGTTAGTGTGAAAAGGGAGGTCCTTCATTTACCTTTAATTGGCAACAAGGAAATACAGCTACAAGAATGATGACTCACTATCTAGTAAGAAGGGAAATCAGCAAATTTAGTGTTGCCAAGTTAACAGAGCCAAAACCAGCTGAACTCTGGTGTCTCATAGCGTTAGCAACCAACACAGAAAGAAGGTGGTGGAGAGATATTGTTTTTAGTAACAAGATTATAGCCTACAAATTACAGTGCAGTTATTTTGCAATAACAGGTGCTAATTAAAAGGATTAAGCGATGCAATAATGTAGTTGTGGGGAAGAAATACTGTGGAAAAAAAAATAAAAACAGTAACTGTAAAAAATAAAGGAAATATGTTGTGATACAATAACATATAACTAGGGGGAAAATAAGTGTAACTTATTCATGGATTCAATGGCTCACCAAAGTTTTGAATGTAAAATGTCTGTTAAAGTTACAAACATTTTAAAATAAATCTTCCTCATCAAATACAAAAGGTCACATAACTCTCAGCCCTCAGTACAGAACTATCTACATGCTGTAACGCCATGTGTTGGTGTGCATGTTTCTAACAGCTCTGCAATTTCTCCAGCACATTTACTGGAACTGCAATTTCTCCACTACATGCACAAACACATTGTATTTGTGGATCTAACAAGAATGTGAAATAAGATAGAAAACAACTCTTAACATACCAGAGACAATTCAAAAGTAAACCATCAGTAAAATGTTTCCTCATAAGCTTGGCATTATTTCACGAGCTAACTGCCCTGACCAAGGCTACCCTAACGTGACTGTTAAACTTATTAGGCAGCTGCAGAATTGAAAGGATATGATTTTCATTGAGTTTTGGGAATGAATCAAGAGCTTCTGACAGGGCACAGAAGGAAATTAAGTAACATAGCAACTGGGGTACAGATATTATAAAAAAAAATACGATCCATCCTTGAAATAATATAGACTTTTCACCTTTAACATCAAGTAGGAGGTCCATATGTGAAACTCTGCAGATATGATTTAATAATTCAATATAATTTTCTGTTGTTTTTATAAAGGCACACCGCTCTGCCTTTCACCATCAATGGCAAGCACTCTTATTATCTGCCAACATTTCGATCCTAATTACTGTACTTTGTCTAATTTACTCATTCGCGCTGAGAACAAAACTGTAGCAACCGGGTCTCCAGTTGTGTCACTCTTTCTTTCATGCCTCGGCCTGAACTCTAACACCGTGTGTCGGGCTTTTAATTTGCTCTTCTTTGGGAGGTGAGATTGGAGGGCGTTCGCTGTGGGAAATCGATGGGAAAATGGGATGGAATCTGCTGAGTGGATCAGAGCGAATGGAGTCAGCCCTCATGGGCATAAAGGGAAGACTGGAATGAGAAAGTCTGGACAATGTTTTTAACTTCTTCCAGGAGGCTGAAGACAGCAATCTGCTCTCTCAAATCCCTTTGTGGAATGTGCTTGCAGGATTAATTTCTTGTTATTCAGAATTGATCGCTTCTTTATGGACTCATTTGTGCTCAATTTCATTCAAGCCTGCCTGAGGACTACCTGCCAAGAGCGCCACAAATTCCAAACACAGGGGTTAGTTTTCAAGAGGGCGGGGGGTTTGACTGTTTTACAGTAAGACTCGGATACTGCTGTTGGCTTGTGGGAAGAGGAGTGCCTTTAAGCTGCGGATGTGGTTTAGAGGTAACACCTTGAACGTACCTTTGCCGCTGGCATGGCAGCATGTTTTTCTTTCTTTCTATTTTTGAGAAGATGATCTTAATCACTAGCATCCATCCGTAGTTTAATTAAACATCAAACTTTGAACAATAGTCGCAGTTCAGGTTCAACATCTAACTCAATTATAGCTTGTTTGGCTGGGAATGTGGAATTAAACCACGCAAGGAAATGACTGTACAACAGTCGAGCTTTTCATGTGTTTATTAAAACATTACTGGAGTCAATTCATTCCTGATATGATAATGGGTGCTTGAGGTACAGTGAAGACTGTTGGTGCTGCTAAAGCAAAACAAGGTCAGTTACAGACTGTATTTTGGCTTGTGTGTAAGGAAGGTGGAGTGATCAAATATCACGTTCACCAGATTCCAGGTACATTTGGTATGATCTTAAATTTCCAACATCTAATGATTTACAGGTGTTATTCACCGCGTCTGCTGCTTCACTATTTCTCTCGTCTTACTACGTCTTTCATTTTTCCAAAGCAAATTGCTCCACTGTTTCTCAGCTGAAATGACACAAAACTCCTTGCCCTGGACAGTGTTGAGGATTATCCCCAATTAGATGGCGAGCTCTGCTAGTAACAAGTGCTCTCTTTCTGTCATCAGACAATGTGTCATCATCACTGCCCAAACGCTACCGCACCGGACACTGCGACGTGCTGTCGTCTGCTAGGCCTGTCAGTGTCACAGCAACCCATTGTACGTCTAAGCCACTGCCAACATGACACACGGCACTGTCACAGAACCGTTTGTATCGCTCATTTTTTCCTTATAGCATTTACTCCTTTTCTGCATCAACTGCTCTCTTAAGCTTTTACTTTCTCCTCCTCCCCATTTCTCTCTCATGCCTACATCTCCGGTTAGTCATTACTGGGGTTGAGTCCCTGCATCCTTGCATCGTTTGAGGGAGAGAGGAAAAACGAAAAAAAAAAAAAAACACTCTTTTATAATTTTAGAACCTGGTGTAAAAGACTTTATGCAGGCATGTTGTTTACAGTGCTGCAAAGAAAACCACTCTTGTCTCTCATGAGAGCTTTGTAGGTTGATTTGACAGCTCGGTCCTTTAGCTTGTCATTTTGCAATGCTGACAGTAATTCGCATTCTGACTTGAAACACAATAATAATGTGTACTGCTCAGTCACACAGACTCTGATGGCATGTGGTTAATGAAGCTTTCCCAGTGAGAACCAGCTCAGCTTAGAGCTCATCCAACTGGGGACATTTAAAGTACCACTGCCACTAATTTTTCTACTCCACAGTGAAGTCTATGATGGCTAAGGTATAATGTCAGCCACTGGGACTGTGAGTGCTAAATATGATGTTCATAATTATATCATAGTCTGCCCTGCTTAAGAGGTGGGAGGTGTGCAGGTGAGTTGAAGTGAAAAATGTACACACAGGCTGAGTGGGTGCTGACATGCAAGTGTGAGCTGTGCTGGTGTTATGAAACAGGAATTTTAAGAATTTATCCTGCTAAATCAGTAACATATTCTGCATTCTGATGATTATCACTGGCTTTTTGTTTTTCATTTACTCCGTTGTTAATCATAGTCTTGTTTAACCTCGGCCTTGTGAATAAAATCATCGGGGTAAGTTTAAAATCAGAAACATCACGAGTATGAGTCTGCTGCAGATAAATCAGTGTATATGTTGTGTAACAGCTAAACATAATAAAAGTATTTGTCTAATGGAAAGCCATCAAGTTCAAAGTCTTATGGCTAAGGGGCCTCAGTCAAAACAATTAGTGGCCTCCACCAAAGCAACAGACTTGCTTGGAACCTACTGTATATGGCATTTAAAGTCATGTGAGCACGCCAATTACCCTGCCATTTTAATGACACTCCCATATAGTCTGAGCCAAGTCACTAATGACCAAACTGGAACTGTACATAAACACATAAAAACCACTCATCACTGCACTTAATAACTAGCTGGGTTGCTTCAGAGGGTTTTATAAAACCGTGCTAAACAGATACTGTCTCCATTTCTCACGCAACAACGGGAAGCTAATTATTCCAGCATTGTGCTCTGAAGAAGGCTGCCGCATGGGTGTTCACAGTATGAGAGCGCCTTTGATGTCACAAGTCTGTCCACTCTTCAGCCTCAGACTCCAGACTGCTAATGATTATTTGACTGTGGGTGGCTTAGTCATTCTTCAGCAGACTCGTAAGTTAATGCAACCACATAACAAACAGGTTTGGCACATACAGTACACCTGACCATAACTCTGCTTCGTCGCATATGCACCCTTTGATCAATCTCGCCATAGTTTGTGTTTGGATATTGAGCAGCTAAGCTTGCGTGAGCACTTCCTCTGATATAATGATGACAGTATTTAATGTGAAACTAACGTCTGCGTTCCAAACATCTTAGAGTGCAAATAGCGGAGGTACCAAGTGTTCAAACGGCAAACATGTTGGGAGTTTAATCTTACAAAGTGTGGGATGTTTCCACCTGGAAAACCAGCGATATCACGAGGTCTCCACTGCGCTGAGCAATGTGCGTTGTAAAGTGACACTTGAAGGATGTGTGTGAGCCTCCCTTCCTGTCAGAGCCAACAGTCCACTTGAGACTGAAGTACCAACACGCATTTCAGACAACCACCCAAAAATAACCCGAGCAGGTTGGTGCAGCGCACACCCACCATGACCGAGCAAGGAACTGACATTTACACAAAAGCAGCAAAAAAGAATAAATAGAATAAAATCATTATATCATTGCTTGTGTTTGTTTAAATTAGTTAGTTTTCCATTAGCTGTTTAAGCTTGCAATATAAAACCTTAACTAAATTGTCTATCCGTCTAAGAAAAATTAATGTATGTTATTCTAAACTGGCTGTTGAGCAATGGTGCACTGCTGGATAACAGTGTTTTGAAGTGCTACTACAAATGCATAATCAGTGCCGTCAGCTTATAGAGTGGCTTTGTATCACATTAGCCAGTGGCTGGTGAGTTTAAAAAAAAAAAAAAAAAATCATGCTTTTCTCGGGCTAGGGCTTTTGTACTGTACCAGCTGCAGGCAAGTGGACTACTGCTGTCAGCCTCTCAATTGTATTACTCTAATGTTTTATCCCTCACTGTTCCCTGCTTGTAATGAAATTAATGCCACTTTAATTTGCATCACCCTCTTGTTAAGTTTCGGGCTGCAGAATGAATGTGGCATTGTTTGACTGCATGACACGTTGGAGAAAAACAACACTGGGTCTCGGGGAACTGCAGAGTGTGTGTGTGTGTGTGTGTGTGTGTGTGTGTGTGTGTGTGTGTGTGCGCGCGCTAACTGACTGAGTAAGTGGATCTTATAAAGTGGATCTTATAAAGTGTCTTTCAGGGATGTTGCAATTTTTTCAGAAGTGCGGTCAGCCATTTTCTTTTCACTCCATCTTAGCACCTATGGTTTCATCATATGTCCAAGGTGTTGCCAGACACCCTGTTGAGGAATTGGAAGTTTGGTAGTGCACGCTTCACTGCGGGTGTATGATTCACCCCGACTCCGTGTCAGGTGATTCGCTGAATCATTCTGTGTGAGAATCAATGGTACATCCTCTGTGTATTCATCCTCACAAAGGCAAGGCAGTAGTTCATTGATCACTCTGTTCCCTCTCATCACTGCATCAGTCTCTCAAAGCGGGGGGGGTGGGGGGGGTGGAATATGTATTTTCAATGCAAAATGAGCAGAGCTATTACTCCACATGCTGACAACCAATCAATTCCACTACAGTGTTTTCTGTCTTCAGTTGGAGGAGATGCTCAATAAAATGAGAAAGATAAACCGGGCATGTGAATCTGGCTGTCAAATCTCTCCGACAGATATTTTATGAATAGGAGTGAAAGCCAGTATGTGTGACAGCTGTGTATGTACTCCCTCCCGGACTCCTGAGGCAACATAGAATAATTGTGGTTCCTCATGAAATGTGTGTGTGTGTGTGTGTGTGTGTGTGTGTGTGTGTGTGTCAGCTGCATTGCTGAACAGCAAATCAATGTGCCCCAATGAGCGAGGATTAATCCTGATAGTAATTGAAGAATTGTTGAGAGTAACAGGAAACAAGTCAGCTTCTAGCCTCACATCAAAAATTCATTTCTTTCATCAAAATATTTCCTTTTTTCCCTTTTTTCCTTCCCCCTATTTCATCAGAGTGCAGCACATGCACAGGTAATGAACAGGAGTGTTAGAAGAGTCATTGAACTGTGCAGTAAAGCTAAATGGCCCAAGCAGTTGGGATCTGGCGCAGTCTTCCACCTGCTACTTGTCAAATAATTCATCTGGTCAAAATGGGTGTAGTCAGGTCCCACTACGCAGCACAGCCATCTGCTCCTGGTTGTCACACTTTCCCACAATTCCCCTGTCAACCCAGTCATATTTTAACTGCTTGGCTCCTTATGACACGTGTCTGTCAAAATCAATAACACATGCAGATCAGTGGTTTTCATGTATATCCACTGATTTAGTTGTTTTTCATTCAGTTCAACTGATTGTGTCTCTGTCGCGTCAATTTTGTCCGCAATCTTTTCTTGTCTCTTTCTCTTTCTCTCTCTCTCTCTATCTCTCTCTCTCTCTCTTTTTTTTTTTTTTGGTCCCTCTTATTTCCTTAAGATCATAAAGTAAAGTGTATTTTATGCCCCAGCCTGGTACAATTTTAATTATTATTGCTGCCTTTTCACACCTCCACATCTAGTTTCACTGGTGTGCAGCTGAATTAGATTAATTACAAAGTACATGGGGAAACTCTCACACATTGTCTTTCTTAAACTTTGATGATAGAAGTGAAGCTTTGCATTTTCCATAAAATCTCTAATTCCAAGTAAGATAGCCAAAAGGTGTAGCATAGGTCTACCAAGTCTTCTCTTATACACTTCTCCAAAAATACATAAAAAAGGACTAGTACTTCACCAGTGCCTCATATCATACACTGAGCCTTTTCAGTAATCATGTGAAGCTTATGTGCGTACCCAGGGAAGTTTACATTTTGATGTAGATAGGTGTTTTTGTGTCATGCATTTAAAAAAAAAAAAAAAAAACATGTCACATTGTTAAATGAATGCTTCATCTGTTTTAATGAATGGACACAACTGTGGGTTTAGCCATGTTCTCGAAGGGGAGCTTTCAGTGGCATTTGTTTACTTAATTAAATCATGAGAGCCATCTCGAGTGTGACAGGTGAGCAAAACAGACGGTCGAGGGTTTCTTCCCCTAATCCCATGGAGACACTTGCATCCAGAAGCCTGGCACTAATGATTTCATTAACATGGCTAACAGGGCATCAGTACACCTGTTCACAGGCGTTCCAGCAGATACCTCGGTAACCTTGAGACAACGGTTCGAGGCCCCTGCCAGCACTCTTTTTGTTTTATGGCTGCTGTCTCAGCTCTTGCGCAGTTTTATTAAAAGTCACAGTGTGTGTGCCTTTGGATTTTTCTTCTTCAAACCTCAAACCTCTGCTTCCAAGCTATGTGCTGTTTTCAGTCAAAATTATCTCGGCTGTATCATAGTACACTACATACTGAGATAGTGTCAAAGTATATATACTGTATATTTATTTTCTTTTTTTCTTTTTTTTTTACAAGAATGACTGGAAAATGTTAAATTTATCATATGTGCCTTGACAGCTGAGCCTGGGTGAAAGTTCTGCACAGAGCTTTTCTTTCAGCCTGCCTTGAAAAGCAGGTATGTGGTGTTTCCACATGAAAGAAACGAATATCTAAAAGTTTAGACAGCTACAGCAAAGCATCTAAAAGTCAGTTTTTCTCATATTGCAAAGTGCTTTATCTGACTGTTTCAGAAGAAATCACACCCATCTGGCCCCCAAAAGATCTCAGAACAATTATTTTGCATGCAAAGTCTGACTCTTGTTATTTTTTCTCCCTTAGAACAGTTGAAGCTCTAAGTTAACCGGCTGTATTTTCTCTGATCCTCCTGTTTTTTTTGTTTTTTTGTTTTTTCTGCAGTGTTGTCTCCCATCGCTCACTGTGTCTCTCTCTGGACCTCTCTTCTCACATTATCTGCATGCCTTAATGGTCTGTAACTTGTCAAGAAGGCCTATCTGTCTCCTCGCCCACTCATCTGACAGCCTCACCGGTGTCCCCCCCCACCCTTCCTGCCTCAGAATGTGATCGATAGCCCCTGAGCCCACACCACCACCACCACACTGTCGTTGCAGGTGGATATCATTAAGGGATGATAAATGTACTATCAAAGCATAGCAAAATCCTCTGGCCTCTGTATAAACTGAGTAGTTCAAAACTACTAAATTAATATACACTCATAGAAACAAGCATGTGTACACAAACATAACTTGTACAGATGTACAGTAGTTGTGTACAGACACACACACACACAAAAAAAAACACTGAGCAAGTTGTAGATTCACGTTTTAAATAATAGTTTAATAGTTTGACATTATCGGAAAATACATATATTTTCTTTCTTGCAGAGAGTTAGAGGAGAAGACTCTGTAGATGTCTGTACAATAAATATGAAGTTATGGCCAGCAGCCAGTTAGCTTAGGTTAGCACAGAGCCGTGGAACAATGGGAAGCAGCTAGCCTGCCGCTGTCCAAGGGTAACAAAATCCATCTAAAAGCAAGAAGTGAGAAGTTATGTCTTGCTCAGTTAATCCATATGAAAACCAAAGTGCAGAAACACACACAATGTGGTTTTACAAATGGTTATGTATTGCATTGTGCTGGATTTTGTTAACTTTGGACACCCCAGTCTGTGCAAAGCCAACCAGCTTTTAGCTCTAGCTCCATATTGACTGTATAGCCATGAGAGTGATTTCAATGATTTAAAATGTCAAGATCTAATATTACCACCTGCTAGGTTAATTAATACCTATATGGCATATAGACAATAAATCCCTGGAACATGTTTCTGCTTTTCATAAACACTGGTGAAAGTAAACCCACTGAGTGATGGAGGTAAGTGGAACGGGAGCTAGCGAGGAGAGGTGGTAAGACATTATACTTTAAATTCATATGGAGCATCACCAGACCTTTTTTAATCTCTTGACAAAAACCTAGAAGTTTATTCCTCACTGTGAGTGCAAGGAAGCTTACTAGCCACAGAACAAGTCCATAAAGGTGATCATTGATGGAGCGAAAAGGAAAAAGACAATTGTGGTTGTTTTCCTCTCTCCATATCCCTGTATTTTGACAAGATTGATATTCAACTTTGCCAGTAAGCTAACTGTAACTCAACCAAGATGACTGTTTCTGTTCCAAGTGCAGCTTTAATTTAAAAAAAAAAAGAAAAGAAAGAGTGTATATAACTAAAACTCCAGTCTGCAAGCAGGACCTCTGTTATCACTCCATGGCATGCTGCCAGTAAGGATGCTCCTGTGAGCTTCAGACTTGGAGCACATAACCCAGACACTCTGCCCTACTTTGTCCAGGTCTTATGCACAGAGCTCCACCGCCTGCAAAAAGACGCTGCACTCCAGTATCAATAAGCGTGGTAATTGCATTGTACTTAATTGACTTTAATTATGATTGATAGGGTGTAATTTTTCTTCAATTTGTAAAATTAAATGGTAAATATATGCAAAATCTTAAACCTCTCATGACCTCAGCTGACACTAAGCAAAATGGCATACTTGTTCATATATTTGATATTCTTAATGCATTTAGTGACAATTCTCTTCTTGATTCTGAATTTAGCTCATGGCTAATACACAGCGGAACATTATACTTACATGGTATCAGTTCAAGTTCAATATTTTTGCTCTGTGGATTTTTCACAGGGTTAAAGGTTTACTGAATATTCTAAGGAAAGTCCAAGTTGATATTATCAGCTTGAGGTATAAACCAGGACTTGGTATGACTAACATGTTTTTCACAGCAGTGGAAACCACAGCAACTCAACCTAGAGAGAGTATCAAAGCCATGCTGCTCTGTTTTGTGAATCCCGCTGTGCCTGAAGAGAGAGGTAAGTCTAACTCCTCAGAACAAGCACTATATTCAGAATGAGGAAGCGATATATGGCATGGGTCTTGTGCTAGATGTTTGCCGCTATGCAGCGATAACAGGCTCTTTTTATCACACACACACACACGCACACACATATCCAGACATGCAGTCGCCCATGCACTCCCTCACTGTCCTTGTACGCACGCATACTATCTTTCTGTTTCTTACAGAGAAATGCCCACATGCACACATATACACGCACACACACACACACACACATATATGGTCAGCTGTGTGAGATCTCATAACAGAACAAACATTGTCCGGCAGACTACCTTGGAGGACAGAGAAGGTATGTGCCACCCTTAGTGAAAGGCCTATTATTTTAATGGGCTCCTGTGTTTTCTCAAATGCTAAGGTTGCAGTAGAATAATGAAGGTTTCAGCTCAGCAGATAAGAAAGAGAAAACAGATTACAAGGAAAGCTCAATGTGCGTTTATATAACCTGTGTATGGACAACCGTTGCCGATGTAAGTGAGATTAACGTGTTTAAATATTGTGGTAAGGTTTTTGGAGTGGCCGCGTTACGCCTTGCTACCTCATTATAGTGCTTGAGAAAACACAGTAGCTTCCAAAGAAATGCTGCATAATGCATTACTGTATTACTCTAGGGCTGTAGCAAGTTTGTTTCTGTGCTCAGAGCCTCTAAAACCCATCTGTATCTGGGTAGTTTCCCTTTGATCCCGATTAATTGATCCTTGTTTAAACAAGAGATCGTCACAGAACACTGTCGCCACTTTAAAGTTTAAACACAAATTCAGACCACTGTATAAGCCAGAGATATGGCTTTGACTCCCTGACACGAGGGGAGGCAAGGATGTCTAAGTTATCTGGAGCAGCAGGACCCTCCCCAGGCTCTCTGAGTCCAACTACAAGAGCGATATATCAGGCAGGGAGGGAAGGGAGGAACGATGAAGGGGAGGTTGCAGGGAGGAGAGATAGGGGGTGTCTGCCAAGGTCCAGGTTCACTACCTCTTCTGTTTGACTTGGCCCGCTGACGAGAACATCGTCGTCATCAAGAAACCTGCAGAACATTATATTCCTGGCAATTATCTGCTCCACTCCTCACAACAAAGCTGTCAAAACATCATGTTAAAAATATGTTGTTTTGGGGTCAGACATGTGCTGTTTAGCATCATGCACATAATGCTGTAAAAATGTGCTCAACTATTGTCTTATAGTTTTGCTTCTCTGGCATGTCACTAACTTTTAAACTTGTGATCATCCAGCAAAAGAAAACAACAAAAAAAAAACTGTCCTTTTATCCCACTTTTTGTGTCACATATTGAAAACAACACTTGTGTTTACTCAGTTGCTGGAGCCATGTGACATCAAAATATCCTTTAGCGTCGGAATAATTACATCTCCTATGATGCATCACTCGATCTTTTCCACTTTTTAACTCTGACCGCTCCCTCTCTTTGTTCCAAGATTCACTTCTAATCACACAACACCAGTGGAATTCAGAAAAACTAAGCTACTAAGCACTATAAACTGGTTCAGCTAAATCAGAGCAAGTCCTCATTGGCCAACAGACCTTACTGATTGAGAGTGAACCCTAAACCCGCCTAGGTGAGGCTTCTGGGGGGTCTGCATTCAAATCGAGCTGTTATTTCCTGCCAAAGAGGCTGTGCCTGCAGTGTGTATATTGCAGTTGGTGGGTGGAAGATGGGGTTTATATTTAAGGTTGCCCATTTAGAGAACAGTGACCCCTGTCGAGTTTTACTCTCCCAGTTGGAAAATAAATCTAGGTGGTGTCTTTCATGATGCTAATTTATGTGTCCCCACTGGCAGCTTAAACCCTGCTCCCTTTTGAATTGGCAACACCACCAGCTGGTGTGTCCTCACTCTTGCTGAAAGCAGCATTGTCTGTGCAGCGTGAAAAAGTGGTTTGCGTTTAAAAACCTGTCCCTGATCCTGACAGAAGTGCTGGCCGAGTGGGTCCAGCTTAAGCACTCTCCTAATGTGTTTGTAGCAACATAAAGACAGTCTCTGTCACATGCAATGTTACACCAGTGGGTGTACAAAACAAGGCCTTTATGCTATGGTTGCTTATAGCTGGGTTATCCTGTTGTACTCCTGGAAGGAAAACTGAGTTCAGCCCAGTCTTTCAGTAATATGCACTATTTTCTTTGAGCTATTTTGTCATTATGTTTCTCTTTCCCCGACAAAAACAGGCTGCTGTGTTAATGGCTGTGCAACCCACCTCTCTTTATCTGATTTTGGGGAAATAAACCCTTAATGTGTCTGGTATGTTAAGGCAAAGACAGGCATTTCTTTTCAGAGCATAGCAGTTATGCTGGCCATACACTAGACAACAACTTCAGCAATTTAACCAATTTCAGAGTTATTTACTAATATCTGAGTAACAACAGAGACAAATCTATGCACTCCAGTCATTATGGGAGTGCAGTCTGAGCTGTCTTACTATCAGATGTCTCATAGTCACTCAATGTGTGACGATGCGTTATCTGTCGTTGACATCAGTACACTGGTGTTGAAAGGCCTATTAAATACAGTGTTTACACCGCGTTTGTGACTGTAGAAATGTTGAAAAATGGAAAAATGGCCACACATCTCAATGGTCACAGAATACAGTGAAACAGACAACCCTCTTACATTGCTTGCTAATGTTTGTGAAAAAGCTACTCTACCTGTGACTGCATGTCTTTCTGTTGTTTGTTAAAAACCTTTAACACAGGAACTATATAGTTTTGTAGTTGAATTGCACAACGATTAAAATCAATACTTCAGTCTTAGAGCTACACCTGTATATAAATATGCCTCAGAGGTTAAGAGCATTTCTACTTTCGTCTTCATAAATTTATAAAGTGAGCATTCCTAAGAGTAGAAACGAATGCCTCCTGACAGGTATTGTTGAATATGAGTGTGTCAGAATGTATTATATAGATGGTTACGCGGTCAGACAGCATGTGGGTGTGCTTTTCTGTGATTCCTTACTTTAAATGAGCTGTATGGGCAACTTCAGACCGACTGCCTCCTCTCTTATGAGAAGCACAGATAGCGATCTTGCACAGCGTCTCTTGGATGAAGCGTTACTCCCAGAAACAATTTGCTTGTTTTGTTTGGCGACAGTGATTTTGGTATGGTGCCACGGGGCCATTTTAAATACCAGGCAGATTCATTACTTATATAAGACCCAAATAATTACACGGTCAGGTGCAGGAGCACTTGAATATGCCCCAAAGCCCCCCTATGGCATGATACACAAAGGGTTTAAAATAGAAAGGTGAATGAACTTAAAAATCCTGTTTAATCTGGACTAAACTGTTAAGTTACTCGCTCAAATTTGAAGGTGCAGCTGAGTAAAGAACAAGGAAGAGAAGAGATTCAGATTTCTCAGGTATGTGCATGCTGGAGTCCTGTGTGTATTTACACCGTGAACGCAGTGATTACTCTCAATTTTGAGAGTAATTATGCACACTAACTCCTGCTCTCGCTAAAGAAAATACCCCAGCATGTAATAGCAGGATTTTTCCATCCTGAGTCATGCTTGTGAAAAGCAACAGTCAGTTGCTGGAGGAAAACAAAATGGCTGGAAATACATTTAGGTCACTGAAGAAAAACAGTTTGATACACCTTACCTGGGTTGACCTGATAGCTTTAAAGAAAGGTGTAAATCCTGCTGGGGTGACAGTGAGTGAGCCGTTGCAAGAGTTTATTCTATTATCTAAAAGCAATCAAGAAAAAAAAAAGGACAGAGAAAAAAAATCACTCCCATACAGCAAGAGTTCGATTGTACAGGAGAACACTCACTTTTGATTTCACGTCTTAATAGAAAAACTTTTTCATCTCTCTCTTTCTCTTTGGGACACTGAAAGCAAGAAAGAACAAGTCACAGTGCTGAAGTGACGGCAAAAGAGGACACTGAGGGCTACCTTTTCCCCTTTTCTGTCGATGTTCTTGAACGCCACTTACAGCAAAAATTACAGTAGAGTTTTCAATCCACAACATATCACACTTCTGACATGGATGACTGATTATGTAATGAACCCACATGTGAGACGTCAAAGCTGAAATCCATAATTTTCCACATGTTGCGCAGAGGAAACAAGTCCATACTCTTCCTTGTGATGTTTTCTCATGTCGGCCTCATGTTTTGTGTAAGCAGGAAAATATCCTTAACCAACCCTATAACATCTTCGATAAACTGTACTGTCATATGACAAAGTGTTCACACCAAATTATTGCAGGATGATGTAACTTATTTATGTATTGCCACAAAAATTTCTGCTTACAGATACGGGACAGAACAGATAAGAGACTGAACAGAAAGCCAAATCAAAGTAAATATGTCAGTCTCATCATCTAACAAAAAAACACTCAAAAATGCAAGTTACAAAATAAATAAATATTACAACAAAACTATTTTGTGGATTTCAGCTTGAAGAAAAAGTATGCAGGGGGGAGCAGCTGATAAATGTTGACTACATCTAATCTTATGTCATAGTGACAAATGTGCATATCAAACCCTCAGCATATACTACCACTGTAACATATCTTGGGTGAAAATAATATGGAAGTGAATACGGCAATGATCACAAGACACAGTGAAAGGGCAGATACAAAGGTTGATCCAGCAGGATGCGATCAAACTGACATTAGAAGATAACAACAATGAGGGAGCGAGAGAGAACATCAAACACTGAGGTATTGTCAAGATCTTTTTGCCCTGAGGCACGGGCACAAGTAGGAGGCCATTTACATGTCTAAACAGGCTTGATTCTATCTAACGTTATGCACTCTGCACTGCTATATCTCTAGGCAGTCTGCGAAGCAATGCAACTCTCAAATAAAAATGTTAAAATGTTAAAAATCAAGCACTAATGAGTATGTCCAGTCCTTTACACTCGACACCGTATGCTGTATGTGAACTACCCGCATTGTAGCATGGATCCAGAGGTGGACTTCACCCAGAATGTCCTCACCTTGAACCTCGGAGGCCCCGGCATTAATGGACGCATGCCATGAGAGGACAGTAGAGCGGTATCAGATAAAACGAGAACACAGCGCTTTGTGTACGTGCCAGGGGGCTGGAACAGCAAAGACAACAACAGGGAGAGAGGAGGTAAACACACCTCACCACAAACGCTCAGTGTGACTCAACTCGGGGCCAAGATAAAGAAACTATAGTGGGGCTTTATCAGCTTGTGTGTGAGCACAAGGTCTGGCAATGAGCAACTAATGCAAACTGTTTATGAACAAAATGGAATATGATTTTCCATTGACATTGTTGTTGAGTGTGGACGGACGCTAATAGAAACTAAAGAGTGAAGCAATTGTTTTTTAGTGACTTGTCATTAACTATACTTCCACTAGCAGCACCACGCCTTTTACTTATCTGGTGCACTTTCTTTAGCATCTAGGAATTTAGTACAGACATTCATACCTCCCTCAGGATGAATGTTATAACTTTGGTGTTGCCTTAATGTTTCCTCTCGCTGATATTTGCTAGTATGTTATATTGTTCAGGGCCTTCAATTGACGTTGTTTCCTCCCATGAGCCCCTGAAAAATACGTGTGCACAAGGCATCATGCTATATTGTTCATCAACAAAGCACCAAACAGAGGTAGTGACACAGACCACAGTCACAATTTCTGCCTTCTCTCCAAGTCACATATGCTACCCACAATCTCGCCTTAGTCATCCTTGTTTTACATTTTGAAACAGTTTGTCTTATCGCAGCAGAAATGCTACAGTGCATACCGGCATGTTTCCCGGTTACAGATCCCTATCAACCAACTGTTTTATCATGTCTCACCCTCCTTTTCTCTGTCCCAGATGCATTTCTTCCTCGACCCGCATCAGCCTGTAAATCTCTCATCACCGTAACGTGCAGTAGCCATGTGAAAAGAACGAGGGAGGGTGGAGGTGGGAGCTAGGCGGAAGGATGGAACAAGCGAAAGCTCAGAGGTCTACAGCGGTGATGACGGCTGTCCACACCTGTCTAGGACAACATTTGTCGTGTTTACAGGAAACCAGTTTGACTTGCTGTTCAAACGTGTGGTTCACAAACACTTGTGGTTAACAGCCTCCTGAAAAGGCCTGATTTCTCACAGTGGCCTCCATTTTCAGGTTGTCTCAATCTGGTATTTTTGTCTATCCATCATCCATGAGGATCATCCAAACAAAACAAAGAAATGTCAAACAAAATCAATCCCACCTCTCATGTCCTCACCTACCCTCAGTGTCACGCTGTATTCGTACCAACAAAGGACCATTATAGTGATTTCTTAGGCCAGAAGAGAACTGATTCATTTAAAAATGTGTATTCGTTTGATAAATATCTTAAATGTATATACCACTATACATTAAAACTGATTTCTTTTCTTTCTTTTTTTTCAAATATATCATGGGTCCACATCTTATGAAGGCCACCATGTTAACTGCTATGTTCAGACCACCTAACCAGAAGGGCTACACTAATTGGTGGAATTGCTGCAGTTTTCTGTAGTCCCCTGTGTGTTCAGTGCAGCGTTAGCAGAAACACTTGGAGAGTTTTAAAGAATAAGTCAGATAAACAGAAAACACAGGCAAAAGGCACTTGGGGAAAAAAAGCGACAACAAAAAATGAACCTCAACAACAGTGAAGAGCGGGGTTTTTTTTGTGTGATCAATAGATAATGTTTTTAGTGTGCGAGGCGCTTTGAAACCAACATATACACATGACAATACGAGCTCCTTTCTCCTCTTTATCTCACAAACATAAAGTAGCAGTTTTTAGACTACTTACATTATTTTCTTACAATATAAGATAAACAAATTCAATAGAGGACAGAGATACATTTACACAGATGAAACAAACCGCCATGACACGGGTTCATCACCAGCTACACTGGCATCAATTCTAGCTTAAAAAAAAAAAAAACCTAATGATGGAATTTGACTGATGTGTCGGTGATTGCCTTCATTTTGATTTCATGTAATTAAATTTAGATTTAAAAAAAAAAGAAAAGAAATTCAAATCACATACGCAGTTCTTTCACTTAAAGTACTCACCACTCTAGAGCCGACACTGTTCTTGGCGAAGACACCGGTAGCAGTGTGATTTCATTTGCTCTGAAAACAAACATTAGTATATATCACTACTAATAAACTGGATAGTTAATCAGTTGTTTTTGCAACACTCAGCTTGTACTGGCATCGATGTAAACTTCAATTTGAATGTTTGTTGTGATATGAAGTTCTTATTTTCTTGATCTTAATATCTCAGCTGTTTTAAGAAGAGGGAAAGTTTATGAGAATGTTATTAACTGCGTCTTCATATATTGAACTTTTTCACTTTATCTAACATTTTACCTCTACTCATCTGTCTGTTCTATTATTACTTACAGCATTATTACAGCACTGTGTCTCTCACAGTTACATTCAACATGTCATTTGTAACAATGACACAGAAACCGATGATTTATAACATTGCTGTCCTCCCTCCATGCGTGTGATAAGAGCATTGGCTAAATGTCTAAAATGCAAAATAATAATGTAAGATGAGTGTCATTATGTTGTCTCTTGCAGCTGAGAGCGCTGCACTGACTTTTAGGTGGTTAATTTGTCTTTATCTGAAGGCGGCGGTTTCTGTTTTGAGTGAGGTTTTAAAGATGCTAGATGCTCTTGATTTGCAATTTCATTCAAAGGCTGGAGTGGGGCTCAGTGCACGGTGATTGAAGGGTTGCATCCTAATATGAACATGTCATGATGATTATTATTATTAACTCAGCGGGCTCACAAGCAGAGGGGAAGCGACTACACTGTGTACAATCATTCATCAGATGTTTTATGCTGGTGCTAGTTCTACAGAGGTGTGTTGATGTGTGTGAGTAGCTACTGTATGTTTGCAGAGGAGCCCAAGGGGGGTAGAAAGCCACTGTAACAACTGTCGACAGACAACATGGTTGAAATTCCCAATGTTAGTGAAGGATATAGAAATCCTCAAAATACATTGTTGTGTTAAAGTCATATGCTGTGCAAAGGATAATTCAGAGTTAACATAACTTTGTCGTACCAAGACCCATCGGTCTGACATCTGGGAAAGAAACAGATATGACGGGGCTGGAAACACAAGCAGTCAGACACTGATATACCGTTTAAAAAAATCCTCAGATTTTTCTTACAAACTTATTAGTACAAGTAATTCTGATTGTGATGTTGGTGTTCCCCGCCAGATATGTTCTCCAAAAACTGACTTTTTTTTCCAGTTTTAAGCCACATTTTAACGATTTAACTACAGACCTGGGTTGTTTTTAACTGTCTTTTAACTAGATAAAGGATTTTATTAATCGAGGAACGTATGGACTTTAAGTACTCAGTGAAACAAGCTGAGTAAACATATGCAGTAGCTGCTCTAACGAGGAACTGTTCAGTGCTTTTATTGGTTCTTATCACAGGCTACGTTGTACCGGAGTGAAGAGAACCCCTACAGACATTTCGGCTATGTGCTACATGTAAACTCAGTCCTGGCTCTGACAACAAACATGGCTGTGTGTGTGGATTGCAGTCCCACCTCGTTTCTTTCCCCATCTGATTTGATGCAGCAATGTCACTGTGTTCAAACGTCTTAGCAATAAAGTGCAATTGGAATCAATGTTATTGTGACCAAAATGATGGCCAAAACTATGAAAATAAAACCCAAGATGTATTAAATCTGACTTATCCTTTAAGGTTCATCTGTCTGCCTGGTATCAATTTTTCCCATCAAGTAAAAAAAAAAAAACGACAGTCACGGAGCAGGAGAAATAGGAGGAGGGCGAGTGAGAAAGAGATAGCGTATAATACATAGTCTCTTGTACTGCCTAAAGCAATACATCTCCCTGGAGAGGTTACCGCCGAAAACAAGACATAAAGATAGAGAGAGAGAGACAGAACAAGAGACAAGGAGAAGGGGAGGAGTGAGAAAGGTAATCACCTGCTACAGGCATGAGAGGTATGGAGATGAGAGCACGCAATACTCAGACATTTCACATCACTCACACAGTCATCTTCACACAAGTGTGAAATCACTAACATCAGCTGCATACAGAATGACTGGGGTAACACCTTGTGCCAGGCGGTCATTCATAGTTATCAGTAAAGAGCCCTCAATGGGAAAATTAATGCAAACATTCAGAATTTCACAGTGGAGAAAATTTTGCCCTCACATCTGTTAGAAGCAGCTGCTCTTGGATTTTTTTTGGTTCCAGGAAAATAAGTTGTGGGTATGGTTGCTCCTACATTTGGGTTTGGGCAGTAAAAAATGTTTACTTTCTTTTTATTGTTAATTTCCTTCTGTTCATGTGTCACATATAAATCAAAGACTATAACACTCACACGCTCGTCTAGTGGACAGTTTTGGAAACTCATGGCTATCAGATATAAACGTCTGTTTGTTTCTATCCATATAAGACTCCATTTACACCTGGCATTAAAATGTGTCTTGTATGCTGATTGATTTCAATTAACCTGATTAAATTTACACCAGGTATTAATATGTGTCTCCAGAGTTTCAGTTGAGAACTGAATACTCTGTCCAGCTCACATCACATCCTCCTCTTGTTTGTGGGGGTCCAAAAGAACAACAAACAGAAAAAGAAAAGATAGAAGAAGAAGACAGTAGCCATTTGTTAAGCTGCGTAATTGTGTTTGCTTGCTTTTTGAAGATGTAGAAGAAGCCATCTTTGACAACTTGAATGCTGAAGACGAAAGCAGAGGCGAATGCTGATTAATGCGGCTGGCTAATGGCTGCTAGCTGGCTAGCTCCTACTCCACATGGATTGACAATGCATTTGCATTTGCACTCCATCCTCAATGCATCTTACACCTGTGCTACACATTTTGATGCCAGATGTAAATGGGATATTAGTGTCCTGGTATTTAGCCTGCTATATATTTGGTTATGATATCAATACCTGACACTTGAACTATACACAAGTGTTTCAGTTAGGTTGGTTACATGAATGTACATCCATACTGTGGTGTCATAATGCTCATCTGTTCAAAATGCAAAGATGCCGAGGTTATCACAAGAGACAGATTGTACACAAGCCAGCAGTTTAGCCAAATTATCAAGGCCACCTTATTTGAAAGTAAAACTGTTAGTTAACACAACCAAAATATTTGTACTTCCTCATTGCGCAGGAACACGACAGCAAGTGTGGCAAGACAAAGTTGAACCAGGAAATCAGTCTGTAAAAATGACATTTACAATGGACAGTTTGGCAGCGGTGTTACCAGATCGCAGCTCTTAGTTTAGTGAGTTAAAATCTTACAATCTTCTACTATCTGGTACTAATGGGAATGATTCATATAAAAAACCAGATTGAAGTTGTAATAAACCACATTTATTCTTGACTTGTCTTTCACTAAATGGTATCTGTTTAAGTAAATCTCCATTGCTCAAAATATTTCAGCTGTCAAACCAGCTCTTCACTTGTTATCTACATTTGCTTTCTTGTTATCTACAGCAAGGCTTTGTTGTTAAATATGTCATTATGAGCTTTGGGAGAGCAGCAGCATCTGAGGAATGCAAGCAGTTGATTTGGTTCTTCAGGCTTCAGGCTGTGAGTGACACTTGCAGATTGACACTGACTGACTGACTGCGCCTCTGGGAGACTACCAAAGGGTGTGAACCAGCGAGTGTCGGCGTGTGTGACTGTATCTGTCTGAGCATTCGTCTCTGTGGTGACAAAAGCACAGATGTTTGTCAGATTGACAGAGCATTCTTGTCCATCAGGGCGGGCGGTTATCTCTCTCAAAAAGCCCGTCACAGCAGTTGAATCCACCATATTTGGTTTACAAAATGCAGGTTCGTCAGAATTCATATCCCGTGGGAAACGCTCAAGTTCAATTACCTTGCAGAAATGAGAAAGATACACACATATCAAAAATACCATCATAGATTTTACATTGACTCACACTATGAAATATAATAATAGTAACATGTATAATGCATTTTTAGTTGAGCATAGCTACTATTTATTTAAAGTGTCACATAAATGCATGAGGTTGAAGCTTTTACCTTACTAAAGCTACTGTACTTAGCTTACAACTTTAAGTCACTGTAAACAAAGCTCTCTCCACCATTTTCTCTAAACCAACATTGTGTCATCACAGAGGCAGCTGAGTTATGACTTGTGTTTTGCATTTATAGCAGAGCATCGCTCTATGTATTCTATTTCTAATCTAAATCTTGTGCAAGCAGTGCAAACGTCTGTGTCGCCCAGGATTTAGTTCTGTTCTTCAACAGACGAGTCGAACCGTTTCAAATTTCTCAGAGACGCCCATGTTTTTAATGTGGTGCAAGATGTGATTAAAAAATTTGAGCTCCTTGACATGTTTGTCCCCTCAGAAGACCACAACAAGGAGGTTTAGCCTTGTTCCCCAGCCAAAGCACTCAGGTAACTATGCAGTCGCACACAAATATAAACAGACCTTGAATGACACAGACATGGATACAAACACAGACACAAGACAATACGGCGACACAGACACAGATGAGAGGCAGAGCCGCTGGAGTAGGCTCATCAATTCAGAAGAACAAAAGAACAGGTTTGTTCATTTGCAAACTTAACAAGATGGAGCTGTAGTTAGAATTTGTAAAAATATATTTCAGTCACTTAGAGGAATTGACCTTTTATGGCAAGGGCTTATAGACTTAGTAAAGTCAACAATAGCAAAGGCTTAGTGCATAAAGATGATGTTGGAGTGGTGCAAGGAGCTACATCTGCAAACAGCATTGGCACAAGTGTATCAACAGAGAACTGCCTGGTTACGATAACCTCCGTGTACACCTGTCTTTAAAGGTATCTTGTGAAGCTTTTGACCTCTGGTCACACTATGTAGCAGTTCATTTGCATAATGGTTCCCTGTTTTGTTTTCTTTTCCCCCTGCAAGGACTCACATGCATATATGTGTGCATGCACGTGATGTGAATGCTGTAAACATAACTTTTGTTTATTTACATGAAAACTCACCAGAGCATCTGTCATATTAGCTGTTGCTAATCAGCTGACAGACAAGCAGATGATGCACTGATAGTGACGCAATGCCGAGCAACAGATGACAGCATGACTTTGGTGCTCTACCTGAATGCAATACTCCATTAAAGATTCTGGTCAAAAGACTCTTCCAAAATACAGATTTAAAAAATCATCATACACTGTTTAACAGTGTATTTTTTAACATTGTATTCGACAGGAGAGGTTGCTTACCTAGATGCCTGTTTGCAAGATCGCTTGTTTGAAACTGGACATTTAACTAGTTAACTTAAACAATAAGTACATATTCTTTATGCACTTAATCCATTAGCTGTAATATTAGTGACTGAAAATTGTTATTATTCAATGAGATTCATTCAAAAGCCCTTGATAGCTGAATTCATTTGGTGAAAGGGTGCATTCCTGCTAACTGTCACACTGTCATGGCTTATTGGGACACTTGAATAGAGGAGAGCCATCGTTAGGCATTCCTATCAGATTATGTACATTTATTGGTTTGTGTATGATGTATGACATAAACTGTCCAGCAAAACATGAAATGGAATACAAAAAGAAACAACTATCTGCATTGTTAAAACTTTTATTCATATTAAAGTAATCAAAAACTTAATCGTATTGAATAATATTGAATATTGGAATGTCCTGTTAAAGAGAACGTTTCAATGTTTCTTGCAGTGGCTTGTAACCTCACAAGGTCCTCTACGAATGTGTGCGACACATTCACAATAATACTTGGATACACACACACACACACACACACACACACACTCACACACACACACACACACACACAGAGTCATGCGTGGACACACACACCTTGCCCAGAGCCAGTGTGTTCCAATTATAGGAAGAGCCCAAAGTCCTGCTACATCAAAATGAGAAGAGGATTAAGACCTGGGAAGGAGGAGGGCAGCAGTGAACTGGCAAGTAAGTGGCTGACAGGCCCTTCAAGCGTCAGCCTGCACTGTCTGGCTGGGCATGTACTGGCGCAGCTTGTCTGTGTGTGTGTGTGTGTGTGTGTGTGTGTGTGTGGCTGTGGGTGCCTCATCATGGACTCCACTTGTCATAATCTGCTTCCTGTACTTTTGCTGCCAGACCTACATTTATTTGGACTTTCTGGGTCACAAAGGTTCAGGAAAGTGGCAGTTAGATGGAACCTGTCACTATGACGGACATTGTGAACCAGAATGCCTGTCAAACACTGAGCCTTGTAGGTGAAGGACTAATCTGGACTGAGCTTTGCAGTTTTGTTGCTATTAATGTGGTGCTATTTATACAATACACATTTATTTGACAGGGTTTATATTGTCAAAGTTTATTTATGTGGATTGATTTATGGTGTCTGAAGTTCTAGACACACGTAATCTTGATTGAAAATGGGTCCACGCCCCGCTGTCTGAGTTCAACCAAACCAATTTCTTAGAGAGCAAACCACATTACGTTTGCTGCATTTTAAACATGCTCACATGCATGCATGAGGTGCAAAGGCTATCGCTTTTTCGCTCCCCTCCTCAGTCACACACTCACCAGCACAAACAAGTACACACACTTGCACGTACAGTTTATTTATTTAATTTCTCACGAGCAGTAGCTGGAACAGATGGCCAGTTTCACAGGCATGTTTTGAACTCCTGGGTTTGGTCAATCAAACCATTTTATGGGGCAAAGGAAAGAAGGGAGGGACAAAGCACGTGGGAAGAAGAATATTAAAGTAGAGGACAAAACGCAAGAAAATCAAATTATGTTGCTCTTCTGTGGACTCCACCTGAGAACTGTACCTGTGTCTAACCTAAATTTAAGCATGACCAATAAAAGCAGAGCTAACTTTCCCGCTGCTTTACATTCCTAGAGTCAGTGCACAGCTTCAGTGTTTGGAGTCAGTGCTCTGATGTTGTCTCTCCCTAAAGGAAAGCAACAAATTCAGCACAGCAGAGAAAAGGGAGTGACAATAATAACTTACACCCTAAGGGAACATAGACTCAGAACCTGCAGGTGGATGTTGAACTGCAGGTGGTTTTTTTTAAATGCTTCATGAACAGCAGTTGACTACCTTAAATGGCAAGCTTTGCTTTATTTCCACACATTCATAACTAAAATCAGTTCAGTAGCAATGTCAGCTCTGCATTTAATGGTCAAAAACATACAAGATCTGCCATTAAACATCATCATCCTCCACAGTTTTTCTTTTTTCTCTTCATATTTGATTGTTACTTTTAACTTCCCGTCTTATGTCTGCAGAGATATTGGATTTCAATTTACTACCAAATGTTGATAAAACAGCGTTTTGCTGAGTTGAACTGAACAGAGCTCAAAGGTGCACAATCAGGAGGAAAAGAGTTTGTGCGTGTGAGGGGGGTCGGGGGCGGGAAAGGGTTTATACAGATCAAAGAGACAGTTTAGATTAGAGTTAAACCTCAGGCGAGGATCCAGCAGCATATTCCCAACATGTAGGTAGACTTGCTGTACGGCAGGTAATGACAGCCTGGCGTAGTTCTCCCGCTCCCTAATGAGAGTTCACCTTAAATTTGGCCTCTCTGATCTGAGAGACATTAGCTTGTTAAAGCTAACCCTGCTCACTTCACCCTGCATGAGCTCTTTCTACACTTTTAAACTTTTAAAAGTATCTAGAAACTGGATGGGAAATTACTTTACTTTGCTCTGAGCTGGACCAGGGGCACAGTTCTTGTTTGAAACTTCGGGCGGGAAGGGGTTGGGGGGGTGGGGGGGGTATGTTAACATACCTAAACATTTAATGCATTCTCTCTTGTCCACTGGAGGTGTACACAGTGATAACTTACACCTATATCACAGGAGTGAATAAAGAGGATTTTACACTGTTTACACTGTAAGTGTTTCACTGAGTAAGGACAGCTGTTTGGTGAAGAACCATTTCCCAACCGTGTTGACATACACCAGTTTCAGTATTTGTGTGTGTGTGTGTGTGTTGTGTGTGTGTGTGTGTGTGTGTGTGCGCGTGCGCGGGGGGGAGGGGTTGAAAATAAAACACACCAGGAGAAACAACGTGTTAATCACCTCCAAGTCACTTAGGGATAATTGCCTCTTGCGGCATACATTTGTTGACCAATTAGTGGGACAATGATTTTACTGCCCGATTTGCTGTTTTCCCACACAGGAAAATATTATCATTTCATTGCTGTGTGGACTTCTTATGGATTATGAAGTGTTCTACCACCACTATATTACACTGACAATAGTATTTTGGACAAAACAAGAATGATTCAACAAAGTACAAAAACCTGACTGCAGACATCGGAACAAATATAACATTTATATTTATCATATTTACATTTCTACTGAAGAGATAATGAACAAAGATCTCAGCCCACACAGTTTTTTGCCTCGACCAAAAGCAGCAGTGCATTAAAATAAAAATCTAATTGAGTGTGTGGACAAAGACTGAAATCAATATTTGAAGTAAAAGCCAAATGAAGGTTCTGAGTGAGAATAGAATAAAATGTACTGACATTGTATATGTGCATACAGCAGCTAATGGGAGGTACTCAACATTACCTGGGTAACCTGTTAACCATTGACACGTTCTACTGGTGACTGCTGATGTCCCAGAACTCTTTGAAACAAAAAAAACAAGACAATCTCTGCACCAGCTTACACAACATTAGGGTTTTTGTGTCATTAGTGAGCAGTATCTGTCCATCTCATCTTTGTTCAGGCACGATATCGTAATTGAATCAAGGATATGACAGATTTATGAAGGACATGACACATTTTGTTACCACCACAAGAATATTACAGTGACTTTACAAATCCCATGTTCCTCTAGGTCAAAAGCAATGTTAAGAACTATATTTTGGGCTTAACCAATAACTTAAGTACCGCAAGTTTGCTTCTGACAATACTCTATGCTCTAGCATGCTGCCACATGGATTGGATCACATTCTTTTCTCAACTGCGCTGCATTGTCTAGTTAGTGTGTGTGAGTAGTGTTTGGCTGTGGGCTGCCACAGTCAGAACCAGCGTGAAGCCTTTCTAGCAGATTGTACCTCCCAAGGTTGTGCCTATGGGGAAAACACTAGGAGAAGACAATTCCCCCGGGACTTCCATGCAGACAAACACTTTGCAACAATACACCTGCGCGCCTCTTATGAATGGACTCTGGTAATGCACGTGCAAGAGGAGAAAACGTGTCAAAGGATCTCCAGTCACAGCACTTGATATAAACAACCTTGTAAGACTTTGAGCAAGTGGGTAGAGAAAGAACTCACCTATTGTAACAAGGACAGATCGCGGGGATGAGCGCAGATCGAAATCTAAGGAAAAACAAAGGCTGGTAAGGTAGTAAATGGCCCTGAAGTTTTATGATCCCGGAGGGCCAAATTTGCTAAATGTAAGTTCTTGCAGCAGTACATTGTGTCTGTGAAATTGCTTCCCTTGAGACGTGATGCCTGCAAATGTCACTGTCCTCACGGGGCTCACGTCTCCACGCAGGAGGGAGGACCGACTGTTGGGTCGGGGTCGGACCTCGGAGGAGATGACCTGTCTGCGACTGCCCCAGCTTGTTCATGCCTCCTCTCTTTGACTGTCTTTCTCATATTCCTCTCCATCTGTAATACTCTTCCTCCTCCACTGCCTTTCTCCTCTTGCTTCTCTCTTGCGCATTCTTTTATACTTACTTTTCACCCTTCTTTGTCCTTGTTACCATGGCTACTGCCTTCTTCGAATGAGGAGGGGATTCACAACGACTGATGGAAGATACAGGGGCCTATGATACTCTTGCCATTCATCAACGTCCTTCTCTCTCTCCTCTTAAACCTTTATCTCTTTCAAGTCTTCAATTAACCGCTGCCACAGGAAAGTCATGCTGAACGAGTGCCAGATCTGTGCTTTCCCGCTCTCTCCTCTTTGTCCAGTAATTGTTTACAACAGATCAAAGACTTAGAAAAAGTCACTGTTTGATAATGGTATTAATTCGAGACAAGCTTGTCCGGCGTCAGCAAGCATTTAAGGATTATTTCAAATTCCAATTTGGTTTCAAGCCTCTGCTTTAAGAACATAATGAGCAATATATCACCAGGGGGTGTTGGCTGGCCAAAGCAGGTACTGTATGTGAGCATATGTTATAAGGAAGTAAGCTATGGAAGAAACCCAGAGGAACAAAGGTATAGGCTCATAAGATGCATGGGAGAGGAAGACAGATGAACAGCAAGGGAGGAACAAGAAAGGGGAAAGGGATGTGCAAGTCTGTGATGCAGATCAAAGTCTAGGTGATGCCCAGGGAGGGAAGGAAAGCAAGAAAGGTGGAGAAAACACACACACACACACACACACACACACACACACACACACACACACACACACACACACAGAGACAGTGTTTGTGTGCGTGGAGCAACAGGAGTGAGGCCTGTGAAAAGAAAGGCCGGTGATCAAAGTAGAGATGAGACGATGGAGGAGGTAAGGGGGAGACACAGGAAAGAGTGGGAGGTACAGTCAGAGCCACAAGGCCTGTGTGCACATAGCAACTTTATTGTTTTGTGCACTCTCTTTATGGGAATGTTTTTCTTTCATGAGCTTGTCCGTCTTTTTGCCTGGCAGATGCATGCACACACACACACACACACACACACACACACGCACACACCTCCACATAAACAAACCGTTACCACCTTTCATACCAGCTTTGCATCTGCGGGGCAGGGAAAGCGCCGCAGCCATGAAAGACATGGTCACACTGTGCCTAGCAGTTTCGCCTTGTTATCCCGACCATAGAAAAACCACATTCAAAAAAACGTCAACTGATGTTGCAGATACCACACCGCCTTCCTGTATTACCTCATTTGCCGGGCTTGCTGAACTAATGAACGGGCACCAGTGGAGGCCGAAACGAGGGAACAGCAGGAAAGTTTAAATACACGTGGCTCCCGGGCAGCAGCAGAGGAAGTTATTTACATAATGCCTCCCTGATTACCCGTCTCCCTGCCTGCTCGCACTTTTATGTGTTGGTCTTTTGGGCGAGGTGAGAAAGAAAGAAAAAAGTAACACAGGCAAGACTGTGATTTCCTGTGTAGTGGTGCGATGTCTAATGAGATATTAATTTGCAACCTTGACTTTCATGGCCTTGGGATGCACAGATCAAAGGGAGAGGATTTGTCTTCTTGATGTGGAATGAATCTTATTTCCTTCCATTTTGGGTTACAGTCATTTTTCAACATTCTGCGCTTTGCATTGTGCAAATTTGTATGCGGATGAGAGGTGTGAGGATCAGTGAGCCACAGCAGTAAAGAATACAGCCCACATTGTTAAAGGCCACAGACTAGTTAATCTTTGATATCCTGTTCTTGTCCTGTCTACCTGTAGTGTCCTGTCAACAGACTGAAATAGTAAAAAAAAAAACGATGAGATATTTCCCGCACTGTTTGTCTAAAATGTCAGCTATGTCTAAAACAAGACAAAGAACTGCTTATCCAAACAGAAACACACTTCTTACTGTCTTACTGTGCTTTTACCCCCAACATCACGATGTACAGCATCGCCCCGAGAAAGACATGGCTGTCAAAGCTTCACTTTAAACATGAATTATGTATTCCTCACATTCAGGGTACAAGTGTACAGTAGCTTTTTATTTTATAAAATATTTTCTGATTTTGCTGTGCTAGCATATCTTCAGTGCTGGTGAGTGTGGGTCCTAAACCGAAAGTCTAAGTCTGACCTGATAGCATAATGAAAAAAAGTTGAAGCAAGCTAAAGCAATGTTTTACATGTCTCAATAACTTCTTTTCTTTTTTTTTTTTCTTTTTTTTTTTTTTAAAGATGTAGACATCATAAAGGTTCATAATAAAAAATTAAAAACATATGCTGTGACAAATAGCTATGTTGCATTTGGTTTGTGACCCTCAAAGCTACAATGCACCATTGGATGATAACTTAATGGTAAACAATGTGTTTACAGCCACTTCCATGTTGACAATAGCACCCATCTTGTCTGTGAGTTTTAGCTATTTCCTTCTGGATAAAGACACTCAGCTGCCGTGTGTAGTTTTATTGTATTTAGTTTGGACTGACCCTTTAACCCTTTAACCATGTTTCTAATGATTAAACCATGAACTTACACAGGTTGTAACCAAGTAATGACATTTACAGTGCACACAACGGTCAAGGTTACGTGTGTAACTTAGTTAAGAAGGGAATTCTCAGTGGATGCAAATAGAGCAAGTGTTAAAATAGACACAGTAATTTACATAATCTACGTCATATGAGACGATCCGCTGCCTCAAGCCCTGGGACAACCAGGGTCGCTCCATACTTGTCTGTTGATGGTCAAATCCTGTTCACCCAGATGACACTTCTACCCAGCAACTGAACACCTAGTCACGCTCACAGACAGGCAGGCAGAGAACATAACTCACAAAGGGCACAGAGGGGCCAGCCTTGGTCTAGAGGTTAGAAGGCCTCAGAGTTGCTGAGCTTCTCTTCACACTCCTTATGAATGATGCATGGCTGGCTGGAGTTTGGTACGGTGCGGGGCAAGAGAGGGGGAGTGAGCGACAGCAGCCGTAGAAGCAAATGAGCATTGATCAAGGGCGCTACAATTACACTGACCTCAGCTCCTTCCAGTGGATGCCCCCAGGAGTGGAGGAAATGGCCATAGCTGACTGAAAAGGTCTTGATGTGTGTGTGTTTTCGTGTGTGTGTGTGTGTGTGTGTGTGTGTGTGCATGTGCGTTTGCGTGTAAAGTGAGGGGAGTCTTGTAACTGCAGCTTTGAATTTTTTCATTTCCCTGCTTGAATTTAAACAAGCAAAAAAGAAAAGAACCATTGTTTTCTTCATCCCTGAAAAACATACTTAGCACACATGCATGTTTTTTGCATTGTTTTTTGTTGTTGTTGGTTTTGTTTTTGGTTTTTTATCGGCATGCTATGGTAATACCTAAAATGGGATGGTGAGTAGGTGACAGGGATGAAGTAGGATAAGGAGGGGGGGGGGCGGGCGAGGTGTGAGATAAAAGGGAAGGATGGGAGGAATGCAAGAGGGAAGAGGAAAGGTGATACGGTGGACTGGGGAGTCGACAGATTGATGGATGGCGTCGCTGCAGATGGATACTGAGCAGAAACAGAGCTGCAAAAACACACTTAAGCACACACACACACACATATATGCAGACACCCCATTCATATACACACATTAAAGAAAGATACCATTATGAAATCACTCACAAATTGGTGTGTGCATACACATGTGAAAACAATCACACTAGCACATAAACAGTCAGACGCTCCAATCCAAAAGTGGTATTCAGGTGCAGACATTTAACCCATAACACTTCATCTCGCTCCTTCTCTAAAATGCACACACACAGACACACACGCACACACACACACACACACACACACACACACGTATTATTAATGTGTGTCATGCGGCACATGGTACTGCACTGACTAATAACTGTAAACAAGTATCACCATGGGGCCTATCACGCAGCCCAGTAATGGTTATTACCATCATCATTCTTCCTATGATTATCTAGGCCTGTCATTAGCTAGAACATCGTTCCCCGCCAAATGTACCACTGGCATTGGAGAAATACACTAGACCCCACTCCATTTTGCTCATTTACATCCTGAGCACATCTGCTCACAAGGTGTCACCATCATGCGAGCTGCATTAAAGGTTTCAAACTGATATTCTGTCAAAGACAAAAAAAATAAAGCTTGGTTTGATGTATCTCTAACAAGCAGCGACTTACTCGACAAGACTGGAATGCTGCCATCTGTTGATGCGTTGTAGCACACTGTGGTGGCAAACTGTGCAAACTGAGTGTACAATAATCACATGGGGAGCTAGGGCTTGTGGGTAGTAAATGCCGGAGAAGTGCGTACACTAACAAAACAAAAAGCAACTGTGAAACTCTGCGTGTCGCCTGATTTATCTTATTTTGAGATCGAAAAAGCTCTGGAATCTGTCTGCGATCAAGACGGTGAGAGACATTTGGGATTAGAGCTCATTGTAAGAGTTACATGTCTTTATCTGCCTATATTTTTTGGTTTTCAAAGAATGTATCAGTTGTTTTTCACTTTACACCAGTTAAAGTTAGGATAGCTGTAGGTCAAAGGGAAGAAGAAAACATGGTTTATCTTTTACCTTTTCACTTTTTTTTTTTTTTACTAAATATGTCATCAGAGTTATTTTATCACTGCTTCTTTTCAGTTTATTTTCAGTAAATTGTGGCTGAGTGGCATCTTTGAACTTGGAGGTTGGACGTTATTGCTTTTCTAACTCAGTGCAACAAAGCTCCTGCAAAACCTGGCCCAATCGATACTGCTGCTTGAGCGGAAGGTGTTTGAATGCACAAGTAAAACAGTGAGTGATCAGGTTCCTTACCACATGCATTATGCTATCAAACTTGTTCATAATTTCTAAATTCATCACAGTAACACAGGGACAAATCCATATGAAGAAGGTTATGATGTGCAGGACACCTATTGCAAATATATGAGCCATTTTTTTATTGCCTCTGCCACTGGTTTTCACCCCTGTGTGTTTGTTTGTTTGGCAGCAGGATTATGCAAAAAGTACTGAACCGATTTTCCACCGGTTAATGGGCAGATCCAGGACTTTTTTTTAACATTGTGATAGAGGACATTTTCCAACATTTTCATCAATTTGTCAGGAAATAATGTCTGGAACTTGATGTAAAAAGTCTGACATATTTATGCTGTTACATCTATGAGTTTGTGCTATTTGGTGGCAATCCAGGTACTAATCTCCAGATAATAATCTGTATCTGGATTCATACAGCTCGACAGTTCTATGAATTGTATAATGCTGACATCACACAACATGTAATAAAGCCATACAGCTGTCTTGCACAGAGATTAAAGACAGCAAATGAAGAAGGCTATACTTGAGAACAAAAGACGTGCAGGATTGTTTGGCCTTGGTGAAAGTATGTGTTTTACTGAGCACTATTCTAGTTTATTCTTGTTTATTTTTAAGAGTTAAAAAGCTTTTAAATGCTCATTGGAGGTTTGTTTTGTTTTGTATGCTTAAGGTGCTGTATATACTGTATATGAAATATGGGTTTTGCACCCTGTCCAGAGTTTGCGTCCTCAAATTTTTGGATATGTTACGTCACTGTTTATGTATGTGTACTGTGAAAGCAGAGGTCCTCAGTAAGCTCTCCTTGTATGGATACATGCTTAAAAAGAGTTACGTTTTCAATTATATAAAAACAGTAAATCTTTTTTGAAGGATCATCAAACAAAGCACACACAGTAGACTTATGAAGGGGACTAAGTGGACAGCCTCTTGCATGAGAGCACTTTGATATTGGCTGTTAAAGGAAAAACAGAGCAGTCTGCATTCAGCCTTTTCGGGTCAAGCTGTCTTCATGGTTTGTCCGATGACAGGCGTAACCATGACTGGCTCTTTTTCAAGCTCTGCTGAAACACCTTCCTCTTTCTTGCAGCTTGGGACCATGTTTTCCTGCTTTAATCCAGAAATTAATGGCCCTTTGGCCATGGAGGCTCATATATAATATAATGAAGTCACTGTAAATTCATTAGCAAACATAACAGTAGACAATTAGAGAGAATTATGGAAATTGCGGCAAGCATGTATGCTTACATAATATATAGTATACTAATTCTGCATATAACAGTGTGATATTTAATGTTATCCAATGAAACAAACAGACCTTCAAAGCAGAGCAGGGATGTCAGGGTCAGTAAATGTGTTTTGTGCTGGGTGGGATTCTTGCTCATGGACACTTGATCAGAACCAGCATCTGGCAAACTTTTTAATGTGGTTCTTCTGGTTCTGCTTCTTCCAAAGAAGTTGGTGGAAAGCAGCAGAAAAAAGGGAGAGATCTCATGGAAACACAACATTGGCCATAAGCTGGACTCAACAATACAAACCCAAGCTATTAACTCCTACACACTGAACCACTCTGCATTGCTCTCCAAAAGAACTCTTACCATTAAAAAGGCAACTCGTCTATATTTTCCTGGACACTTCTGATGCCTCGTTCCCTTTGAGGAATAGTGGACAGAGGACTGCATGCTGTTGATTATGCTTCAGAAACTTCCTCCCACAGAGTGCACACGATGAAGGCAAGGACATATTTAATATTCAATAATCATTGCTTTCAATGCTGTGGCTAAAGACAGTATCTGGCAAAAAATGCCATCTTGACAGTAGATGGCATTTTTACACTTTGCTGTGTCTACCTTTCCACATGTAAAACAGATGCAAAACCAATGCCTGTTGTGTGACCTTTATGAATGTTCCCAAAATGCCAAAGTGTTCGAGCCTACATTTGTTAAATTGATACCATAGCCCATGTTGAATAATGCTCTGCGCTGTGCTTAAAGCTGAATCACATTTTTACCTAAGAAGACCCTCAACCTCATGTGATAGTGTAGAGATTTCTTTCCGCGGTGGGTGAGAGCAACACATCTGCAACAACTCTGACACTAAAATAATGTGATAGTGCTTAGTTTTGCTCTACTCGTTGTGGAAACCACCAATGTACCCTCACTTTCCCCTTTAGAGGAGACAGTTATCTAAGCTTGAAGCACCTGATGAAATTTCCATCTGCACTTTCTCACATTGTGCTGTAACGTACACAAGCATCACAGCTTTCCCTACTCTTTGCTTTCATCCTCTCAACAGTCATGGCAGGCTCACTTTGTAATGGATTAAATCGCCAAGTGAACCAGAAGCCACACTTACTCAAGATGATGAATAACAATACTTTCTACTTGATAAATATGCAAGATAAATTTAATTGCTTATATGTACAAGACCCCAAAAGACAGGGGAACAACAAAAACCCATTACTGGACCACAGTGGCAACATGAAACACATGGTTGGTTTGTTTCTGTTTAGTGTTCTACAAAACACACACACACACGTCTGTTGCAGATTCACAAACAGATGCTTGCGATGAACATGCACTCATAATTACAGAGAATGCACAATCTGCCGAAGGACACTTACGGGCTGAATTTAAGGTTGGGCCTTTGATTTTTGCTGGATTTATCTTTAAACATTGATCCACATGGTTTACTAGATATACCTGTATCAATTTGATTCAATGTTAGGTAGCTGTTAGGATCGTCCGTACGATCCACTGATGATGACACACGAATGAAAGAGCGGGTTTACCGATAGGCTGATGCAAGCTCGACTTCAGTCTTCTGCCTACACTTTTGCAATGCTCCATTTTTTCTCTACATTCATAAAAAAAACAGAAATAAACACTGAAAGCCATGATAAGAACCAGCTGTAAGATTAACCAACACTCTCTGGATGCTAAGTTAAAACCCCCATCCCATTAGGGAGGTTGACTCAAAGTGCATGTTCGTTCTGCTCCTGTCAGCTCAGGTCGTAAAACTCAGACAGATAAACTGAGTCTCTGTTCTCACCGAAGTCTCCGAACTCACAGAAAACAGTTTTCTTATGTAGACTGCATAACCACACATGCTTGAACAAAAATGATTTTGTTTAAAACAGGGATAACAGCAAATACACCACATATGTGCTGGTCTGTACATCTTCCAATCCAAGTCCTCAACTATTCTGACTTACTTGCTGTTACAAAAACAGAAGTGTGACAAGATGGGAACCTCAATAGGCCAAAGAGTACATTTTTGGCAATGTATACCAACAACGTTTCACTGCACGCTTCAGTGTCTATCCATCATGTTCTCCGAACAGTGTTCTCTTTGGGGAGTACAGTCTACATGCAGGCATTTTTCTATCAATCACAGATTCACTGACTGATCACACACAGCCTTCACATTTAATTGAGCATTTAACAGTAAATATATAAAGCAGAGGGTAAATAATAAGATAAACTTGCATTTTTTACGACAGAGGTTGTTCCGGCTAGTGGTCAATTATTAGATGGAAACAGATTTTCATCCCCAGTTTGCTACAGTGCTTTATCTTTGATCAGACATTTATGATTAGTGACTCCTTGTTAGTAATGCTGCAGCTTATCAAACCAATTTGACAGGCAGTACCTGCAATGGCCAAAACATGGTCTGTGCAGACTTTTACATTTACAGCTGTTGGACTCAGTTTCCTTTCAAACCACCTGCAACCATTCAGAAAAGAGAAACACATGAAGCCTTTAGTCACAGTGCACACAAGCAGGGAAGGAGCATTGACTGCTTTTGTGAAAATGTGTTTGTATTTGTGTATGTACATTCCATTGCGTGATATTGTAGTGAGAACACATCTGTGTGTGAACACTTCTTTATCTGTTTGTTTGATTGATTATCCAGCAGCCTCTCAGCACCTTTATACTTTCCTATCTATCAATCTCTTTTCTCTTTGCTCACACACAAAGACACACAGACACACACATATGTACACAAGCCATATAGGGGATGAAGGAGGCCCTGCTAACAGCATATTAGCCACCTGTGGGCAAGCCAAGTACTGTGTAAATACCCGGGGGAGAGAGGGGATGAGCCGTGGCGCCCTGTCAAACCTAATCCAGGAAGACACCTAATCTCCACAATCCCCCACGGAGCCTTCTCCATCACTCCCAGATGGATAGGAATAGTACCTGGAGGAAGATTACAACAGTATCATTGCAGAGAATTCCAGAAAATAGTCTGGGCCACAACGGGCCTCGAAGGCAAGATCTGTGGATTCATTCAGAACAACAAATGTCAGTGTGTACACTCAGGATGACATTGTGATGAGTCATTTTTCATTTTTTGAAAAGTGACATTAATCAGTGATGAAGGTCTACACATTTGGCTGTAGAGAAAGATCTTTTTATTTTCATGAAAAGATTGAATAATCAGTCACTGTTTAACCGGCCTTCATCACATTCTGATCTTTATCATTCCAAACAAATCACAGTTTTCACTGGCTGCACTGAGGTGAAATAAACTATGCTATTGTAATAATGGATATTGCAATGATTTCAGTGCTCTGTATTAATTTTAAAATCTAATGTATAATTATGCAGCTTATCCTCGCTTATAAATGCTTTTCATTGCTTGCCCTTATGGGACAAGTGATAGGCGTAATTGTATGAGAACACAGGGACATATGTCACTGATTTCATAGAAATGATTTGCTGTAAATGAACTCTATCAAGATTCTACAACAATCTCACCCACCCTAAAAGTGTTTGTGATATCTTATTTTCAACATAAACATGTCATTTGATAAGTTTAAAAAGGTAAATATACTCAAAACCAATGGCCTAGGTTTGCATATGGACAGTAGGGACATGTTCCTACCAATATTTTGGGAGGACAGAATTGTCCTTACCAGTATTTTCATTCACACTTTAGTGAAGTCATATTAGATCATTCCAATGTCTCCAAGACAACCAATAAAGACAAGCTAGAATTAGATTGACTGATAGGTTGGGGCTATACGAAGACTCACATCATGTGAGAATGTCACAGTCATACCTAACGTCATCAAGAGAATATAAAGTGATGTCATAGTTGTTAGATAGCATTAAGTAACAAGCTAACCCTGGCTTCTGTCTTTTGGCTAGCAGGAGTTAAAGTCAGGAGTGGATATATTAATGTATAAGTATGAGCCTTACTATACTGTGACTTTTTTAAGCCAGATTATACTGTCGTCTTTATTCCTTACTATATTATGATGTTTTTATGCGTTACTATACTATGACGTTTTTATGCCTTACTATACTATTACTTTTTATGCCTTCCTATACAAAGACTTTTTATGTCTTACCATATATACTATGAAGTTTTTTATGCCTTACTTTGTTATGACTTTTAATGCCTTACTATACTATGATTTTTATGCCTTACTATACTATGATTTTATGCCTTACTGTGATATGAAGTTTTTATGTCTTTTTATACTTTGACATTTTTATAACTTTTTATGTTTTTTGACAATGAAATCTTGACATTTTTATGCCATATTATACTATGTCGTTTTTTGACAATTTTATGCCATAGTATTCTATGATGATTTCCTTACTTTTTGTGCCTTACTATACTGTCATTTTTTGACATTTTAATGCCTTACTATACTGTGTCATTTTTTGACAATTTTAGGCTTTACAATTATATGTCGTTTTTATGACTTTTTATGCCTTAGTATACTATGATGTTTTTATGACTTTTTATGCAGGACTATAATATGTTGTTTTTGACATTTTAATGCCTAACTATACTATGACTTTCTATGCCTTACTATGCTATGACTTTTTATGGCTTTTTATGCCATACAATATTATGTTGTTTTTATATCTTATTATGCCTTACTATACTGTTTTTTTACACTTTTTTTTGATACTTTGAGCTGGGGCAGCACATTAGTACAATGGTTAGAGCTTTTGCCCCCACTTAAACGGTTGTGGGTTCGAACCCTGGGCCAAGGGCTTTTCTCTATTTATGCCTTACTATACTATGACATTTTCAAGCATGAATCCTAGGGTGAGGCCTTTTCAAACTATGATGTTTGTATGCCTTACTATCATGTTTTTAATGCTTACCATATTATGACTTTCAGATGGGCAGCATGGTAGCGCAATGGTTAGGACCTTTGACCCATACTGGGAAGCTTGTGTGTTTGAATATTAGGCCAGCAGCTTTTCTATACAATAAAAATGTTTTACCTCACTGTACTAAGACTTTTTCAAGCCTTACTGTGACTTTTCATTCCTTACTATACTATGTTGTTTTTATGCCTTACAAAGTCTTTAAAGTTTACTATATTATGATGTTTTAATACGTTTTTATGTTTTTTGACGATGAAATTTTGACATTTTTATGCCTTTATATACTATGTCATTTTTCAACAGTTTTATACCTTACTATACTTTGTCATTTTATGAACTTTTATGCCTTACTATACTATGTCTTTTTTATGACTTTTTATGTTATTTGACATTTTTATGCTTTACTATACTATGACGTTTTCATGATTTTTATGCCTTACTATGCTATGTTGTTTTTTTGACAATTTTTTGCCATACTATTCTATGACATTTTCATTACTTTTTATGCCTTAATATATGTCACTTTTATGACTTTTTATGCCCTACTATACTATGAAGTTTTTTATGGCTTTTTATGCCTTACTATACTGTGTCATTTTTATCACTTTTTATGCTATACTATAATATGTTGTTTTTTTGACATTTTTATGCCTTACTATACTATGACATTTTTGACATTTTTATTTTGATGCCCTTTATGTTTTTATTGAGTACTATTAATCCTGTTCTCATAGAACTGAACAGTAGTACAGTGGTTAGAGCAGATGACCCATAAAATAAAGGTCGTGCGTTTGAATCCCAGTGGGATGCCTCTCCATACTATGATGCTTTTATGCCTTACTATACTATATCGTTTTTTATGACTTTTTATGCCTTACTATACTATGTCGTTTTTATGACTTTTTATGCCTTACTATACTATGACATTTTTGACACTTTTTATGCCTTACTAAACTATGTCGTTTTTATGACTTTTTATGCCTTACTATACTATGATTTTTTATGCCTTACTATATATGACTTTTTGGGACTTTTTTTGCCTTACTATAATATTGCTTATTATCCCAGACTATACTATGACATTTTCATGACTTTTTATGCCTTACTATACTATGACGTTTTTTATGCCTTACTATATTATGACTTTTTATGCCTTACTATACTGTGTCATTTTTATCACTTTTTATGCTATACTATAATATGTTGTTTTTTTGACATTTTTATGCCTTACTATACTATGACATTTTTGACATTTTTATTTTGATGCCCTTTATGTTTTTATTGAGTACTATTAATCCTGTTCTCATAGAACTGAACAGTAGTACAGTGGTTAGAGCAGATGACCCATAAAATAAAGGTCGTGCGTTTGAATCCCAGTGGGATGCCTCTCCATACTATGATGCTTTTATGCCTTACTATACTCTAATGTTTTTATCACTTACAATATTATGACTTTCAGGTGGGCAGCATGGTAGCACAATGGTAAGGACCTTTACCCCCACACTGAGACGGTTGAGTGTTCAGGCCAGGGGCTTATCTATACAATAGCATTTTTTTGGGTTAGGGTTTGACTTTTTATGCCTTACAATACTATGACTTTTTATGCCTTACTATACTATGACGTTTTTATAACTTTTTATGCCTTACTATACTATGACTTTTTATGCCTTACTATACTATGACTTTTTATGTCTTACTATACTATGTCGTTTTTATGACTTTTTATGCCTTACTATACTATGCCTTTTTATGACTTTTTATGCCTTACTATACTATGACTTTTTATGCCTTACTATACTATGATGTTTTTATGACTTTTTATGCCTTACTATACAATTACATTTTTATGACTTTTTATGCCTTACTATATTATGACTTTTTATGCCTTACTATGCTATGACTTTTTTATGGCTTTTTATGCCTTACTATACTATGACATTTTTATGACTTTTTATGTTATTTGACATTTTTATGCCTTACTAAACTATGTCGTTTTTATGACTTTTTATGCCTTACTATACTATGATTTTTTATGCCTTACTATATATGACTTTTTGGGACTTTTTTTGCCTTACTATAATATTGCTTATTATCCCAGACTATACTATGACTTTTTTATGACTTTTTATGCCTTTATATACTATGTCATTTTTCAACAGTTTTATACCTTACTATACTTTGTCATTTTATGAACTTTTATGCCTTACTATACTGTGTCATTTTTTGACAATTTTTTGCCATACTATTCTATGACATTTTCATTACTTTTTATGCCTTACTATACTGTGTCATTTTTTGACATTTTAATGCCTTACTATACTGTGTCATTTTTTGACATTTTTATGCTTTACTATACTATGATGTTTTTATGACTTTTTATGCCTTACTATACTATGATGTTTTTATGACTTTTTATGCCTTACTATATTATGATGTTTTTATGACTTTTTATGCCTTACTATACTATGACTTTTTATGCCTTACTATGCTATGACTTTTTTATGGCTTTTTATGCCTTACAATACTATGTCGTTTTTATGACTTTTTATGCCTTACTATACTGTTTTTTTACACTTTTTTTGATACTTTGAGCTGGGGCAGCACATTAGTACAATGGTTAGAGCTTTTGCCCCCACTTAAACGGTTGTGGGTTCGAACCCTGGGCCAAGGGCTTTTCTCTATTTATGCCTTACTATACTATGACATTTTCAAGCATGAATCCTAGGGTGAGGCCTTTTCAAACTATGATGTTTGTATGCCTTACTATCATGTTTTTAATGCTTACCATATTATGACTTTCAGATGGGCAGCATGGTAGCGCAATGGTTAGGACCTTTGACCCATACTGGGAAGCTTGTGTGTTTGAATATTAGGCCAGCAGCTTTTCTATACAATAAAAATGTTTTACCTCACTGTACTAAGACTTTTTCAAGCCTTACTGTGACTTTTCATTCCTTACTATACTATGTTGTTTTTATGCCTTACAAAGTCTTTAAAGTTTACTATATTATGATGTTTTAATACGTTTTTATGTTTTTTGACGATGAAATTTTGACATTTTTATGCCTTTATATACTATGTCATTTTTCAACAGTTTTATACCTTACTATACTTTGTCATTTTATGAACTTTTATGCCTTACTATACTATGTCTTTTTTATGACTTTTTATGTTATTTGACATTTTTATGCTTTACTATACTATGACGTTTTCATGATTTTTTATGCCTTACTATGCTATGTTGTTTTTTGACAATTTTTTGCCATACTATTCTATGACATTTTCATTACTTTTTATGCCTTAATATATGTCACTTTTATGACTTTTTATGCCCTACTATACTATGAAGTTTTTATGGCTTTTTATGCCTTACTATACTGTGTCATTTTTATCACTTTTTATGCTATACTATAATATGTTGTTTTTTTGACATTTTTATGCCTTACTATACTATGACATTTTTGACATTTTTATTTTGATGCCCTTTATGTTTTTATTGAGTACTATTAATCCTGTTCTCATAGAACTGAACAGTAGTACAGTGGTTAGAGCAGATGACCCATAAAATAAAGGTCGTGCGTTTGAATCCCAGTGGGATGCCTCTCCATACTATGATGCTTTTATGCCTTACTATACTCTAATGTTTTTATCACTTACAATATTATGACTTTCAGGTGGGCAGCATGGTAGCACAATGGTAAGGACCTTTACCCCCACACTGAGACGGTTGAGTGTTCAGGCCAGGGGCTTATCTATACAATAGCATTTTTTTGGGTTAGGGTTTGACTTTTTATGCCTTACAATACTATGACTTTTTATGCCTTACTATACTATGACGTTTTTATAACTTTTTATGCCTTACTATACTATGACTTTTTATGCCTTACTATACTATGACTTTTTATGTCTTACTATACTATGACGTTTTTATGACTTTTTATGCCTTACTATACTATGCCTTTTTATGACTTTTTATGCCTTACTATACTATGACTTTTTATCCCTTACTATACTATGATGTTTTTATGACTTTTTATGCCTTACTATACAATTACATTTTTATGACGTTTTATGCCTTACTATACATTACATTTTTATGATGTTTTATGCCTTATTATACCAGGACTTTTTATGCCTTACTATACTATGACTTTTTATGCCTTACAATACTATGTCGTTTTTATGACTTTTTATGCCTTACTATACTATTACATTTTTATGACTTTTTATGCCTTACTATAATATAACTTTTTATGCCTTACTATTCTATGACGTTTTTATAACTTTTTATGCCTTACTATACTATGACATTTTTATGACTTTTTATGCCTTACTATACTATTACATTTTTATGACTTTTTATGCCTTACTATACTATGTCGTTTTTATGCCTAACTATTCTATGACGTTTTTATAACTTTTTATGCCTTACTATACTATGACATTTTTATGACCTTTTATGCCTTACTATACTATGAATTTTTTATGACTTTTACGCCTTGCTATACTATGGCGCTTTTATGCCTTACTATACTATGAAGTTTTTATGGCTTTTTATGCTTTACTATACTATGACTTTTTATGCCTTACAATACTATGTTGTTTTTATGACTTTTTATGCCTTACTGTACAATTACATTTTTATGACGTTTTATGCCTTACTATACATTACATTTTTATGATGTTTTATGCCTTATTATACCAGGACTTTTTATGCCTTACTATACTATGACTTTTTATGCCTTACAATACTATGTCGTTTTTATGACTTTTTATGCCTTACTATACTATTACATTTTTATGACTTTTTATATGCCTTACTATAATATAACTTTTTATGCCTTACTATTCTATGACGTTTTTATAACTTTTTATGCCTTACTATACTATGACATTTTTATGACTTTTTATGCCTTACTATACTATTACATTTTTATGACTTTTTATGCTTACTATACTATGTCGTTTTTATGCCTAACTATTCTATGACGTTTTTATAACTTTTTATGCCTTACTATACTATGACATTTTTATGACCTTTTATGCCTTACTATACTATGAATTTTTTATGACTTTTACGCCTTGCTATACTATGGCGCTTTTATGCCTTACTATACTATGAAGTTTTTATGGCTTTTTATGCTTTACTATACTATGACTTTTTATGCCTTACAATACTATGTTGTTTTTATGACTTTTTATGCCTTACTGTACTATGTCGTTTTTATGCCTTACTATACTATGAAGTTTTTATGGCTTTTTATGCCTTACTATACTGTGTCATTTTTAATCGCTTTTTATGCTATACTATAATATGTTGTTTCTTTGACATTTTTATGCCTTACTATACTATGACTTTTTTATGACTTTTTTATGACTTTTTATGCCTTATAATACTATTGTTTTTTTTTACCTTTTATGTTTTTATTGAGTACTATTGATGATGGCATGAAGGAACTGAACAGTAGTACAGTGGTTAGAGAAGTTCACCCATAACAAGAAGTTTGTGAGTTCGAAGCCTGGGAGGAGACCTTTCCATGCGATGATGCTTTTATGCCTTATAATACTATTGTTTTTTTTTACCTTTTATGTTTTTATTGAGTACTATTCATCCTGCCGTAAAAGAACTGAACAGTAGTACAGTTGGTAGCGCGGTTGACCCATAAAACGAAGGTTGTGGTTCAAATCCCAGTTGCAGGCCTTTCGATGTATGATGCTTTTATGCGTTATAAAACTATTGTTTTTCATGCCCTTTATGTTTTTATTGAGTACTATTGAAGATGGCAAGAAAGAACTGAACAGTAGTACAGTGGTTAGAGCAGTTCACCCATAACAAGAAGGTTGTGAGTTCGAATCCAGGGAGGAGACCTTTCCATGCTGTGATGTTTATATGACTATTGTTTTTTTTTTCACCTTTTATGTTTTTATTGATTACTATAAATCTTGGCATGAAGGAACTGAACAGTAGTACAGTGGTTAGAGCAGATGACCCATAAAACGAAGATTGTCGGTTCGATTCCCGGGGGGATGCCTTTCCATACTATGATACTTTTATGCCTTACTATACTCTGATGTTTTTTTGGCTTACAATATTATGACTTTCAGATGGACAGCATGATAGCACAATGGTAAGGACCTTTACCCAACACTGAGAAGGTTGAGTGTTCGAAACCAAGGATTGGGGCTTATCTGTACAATAACATTTTTCGGGTTAGGGTTCTTTTTATGCCTTACTATATACTGTATATCTTTTTGGGACTGTTTATGCTGTATTATTTAATGACTTTTTCTGACTTTTTCTGACTTACTATACTATGACTTTTTATGCCTTTTTATGCCTTACTATACTATGATTTTTTATGCCTTACTATATATGACTTTTTGGGACTTTTTTTGGCTTACTATAATATTGCTTATTATCCCAGACTATACAATGACATTTTCATGACTTTTTATGCATTACTATACTATGACTTTTTATGCCTTACTATACTATGACTTTTTATTTACTTTTAATGCCTTACTATACTATGACTTTTTATGCCTTACTATACTATGACATTTTTATGACTTTTTATGCCTTACTATACTATGACTTTTTATGCCTTACTATACTATGACTTTTTATGCCTTACTATACTATGACTTTTTATGTCTTACTATACTATGACGTTTTTATGACTTTTTATGCCTTACTATACTATGCCTTTTTATGACTTTTTATGCCTTACTATACTATGACTTTTTATCCCTTACTATACTATGATGTTTTTATGACTTTTTATGCCTTACTATACAATTACATTTTTATGACGTTTTATGCCTTACTATACTATGACTTTTTATGCCTTACTATACATTACATTTTTATGATGTTTTATGCCTTATTATACCAGGACTTTTTATGCCTTACTATACTATGACTTTTTATGCCTTACAATACTATGTCGTTTTTATGACTTTTTATGCCTTACTATACTATTACATTTTTATGACTTTTTATGCCTTACTATAATATAACTTTTTATGCCTTACTATTCTATGACGTTTTTATAACTTTTTATGCCTTACTATACTATGACATTTTTATGACTTTTTATGCCTTACTATACTATGACATTTTTATGACTTTTTATGCCTTACTATACTATGACTTTTTATGCCTTACTATACTATGACTTTTTATGCCTTACTATACTATGACTTTTTATGTCTTACTATACTATGACTTTTTATGCCTTACTATACTATGACATTTTTATGACTTTTTATGCCTTACTATACTATTACATTTTTATGACTTTTTATGCCTTACTATACTATGTCGTTTTTATGCCTAACTATTCTATGACTTTTTATGCCTTACTATACTATGACATTTTTATGACCTTTTATGCCTTACTATACTATGAATTTTTTATGACTTTTACGCCTTGCTATACTATGGCGCTTTTATGCCTTACTATACTATGAAGTTTTTATGGCTTTTTATGCTTTACTATACTATGACTTTTTATGCCTTACAATACTATGTTGTTTTTATGACTTTTATGCCTTGCTATACTATGTCGCTTTTATGCCTTACTATACTATGAAGTTTTTATGGCTTTTTATGCCTTACTATACTGTGTCATTTTTAATCGCTTTTTATGCTATACTATAATATGTTGTTTCTTTGACATTTTTATGCCTTACTATACTATGACATTTTTATTTTTATGCCCTTTATCTTTTTATTGAGTACTATTGATGATGGCATGAAGGAACTGAACAGTAGTACAGTGGTTAGAGAAGTTCACCCATAACAAGAAGTTTGTGAGTTCGAAGCCTGGGAGGAGACCTTTCCATGCGATGATGCTTTTATGCCTTATAATACTATTGTTTTTTTTTACCTTTTATGTTTTTATTGAGTACTATTCATCCTGCCGTAAAAGAACTGAACAGTAGTACAGTTGGTAGCGCGGTTGACCCATAAAACGAAGGTTGTGGTTCAAATCCCAGTTGCAGGCCTTTCGATGTATGATGCTTTTATGCGTTATAAAACTATTGTTTTTCATGCCCTTTATGTTTTTATTGAGTACTATTGAAGATGGCAAGAAAGAACTGAACAGTAGTACAGTGGTTAGAGCAGTTCACCATAACAAGAAGGTTGTGAGTTCGAATCCAGGGAGGAGACCTTTCCATGCTGTGATGTTTATATGACTATTGTTTTTTTTTTCACCTTTTATGTTTTTATTGATTACTATAAATCTTGGCATGAAGGAACTGAACAGTAGTACAGTGGTTAGAGCAGATGACCCATAAAACGAAGATTGTTGGTTCGATTCCCGGGGGGATGCCTTTCCATACTATGATACTTTTATGCCTTACTATACTCTGATGTTTTTTTGGCTTACAATATTATGACTTTCAGATGGACAGCATGATAGCACAATGGTAAGGACCTTTACCCAACACTGAGAAGGTTGAGTGTTCGAAACCAAGGATTGGGGCTTATCTGTACAATAACATTTTTCGGGTTAGGGTTCTTTTTATGCCTTACTATATACTGTATATCTTTTTGGGACTGTTTATGCTGTATTATTTAATGACTTTTTCTGACTTTTTCTGACTTACTATACTATGACTTTTTATGCCTTTTTATGCCTTACTATACTATGATTTTTTATGCCTTACTATATATGACTTTTTGGGACTTTTTTTGGCTTACTATAATATTGCTTATTATCCCAGACTATACAATGACATTTTCATGACTTTTTATGCATTACTATACTATGACTTTTTATGCCTTACTATACTATGACTTTTTATTTACTTTTAATGCCTTACTATACTATGACTTTTTATGCCTTACTATACTATGACATTTTTATGACTTTTTATGCCTTACTATACTATGACTTTTTATGCCTTACTATACTATGATTTTTTATGCCTTACTATACTATGTCGTTTTTATGACTTTTTATGCCTTACTATACTATGTCGTTTTTATGACTTTTTATGCCGTACTATACTATGACGTTTTTATGACTTTTTATGCCTTACTGTACTATATCGTTTTTATGACTTTTTATGCCTTACTATACTAGGACGTTTTTATGACTTTTTATGCCTTACTATACTAGGACGTTTTTATGACTTTTCATGCCTTACCTTAATATGTCGTTTTTATGACTTTTTATGCCTTACTGTACTATGTCGTTTTTATAACTTTTTATGCCTTACTATAATATAACTTTTTATGCCTTACTATACTATGTCATTTTTATGACTTTTTATACCTTACTATACTATGCCATTTTTATGACTTTTTATGCCTTACTATACTATGACGTTTTTTATGACTTTTTATGCCTTACTGTACTATGTCGTTTTTATGACTTTTTATGCCTTACTATACTATGACTTTTTATGCCTTAATGCCTTACTATACTATGACTTTTTTATGACTTTTTATGCCTTACCATACTATGTCGTTTTTATGACTTTTTTATGCCTTACTATACTATGACTTTTTATGCCTTACTATACTATATCGTTTTTATGACTTTTTATGCCTTACTATACTATGACATTTTTTATGACTTTTTATGCCTTACTATACTATGTCGTTTTTATGACTTTTTATGCCTTACTATACTATGACTTTTTATGCCTTACTATACTATGACTTTTTTAAATCTTACTATACTATGACTTTTTATGCCATACTATACTATAATGTTTTTATGACTTTTTATGCCTTACTATACTATGACGTTTTTTATGCCTTACTATACTATGACTTTTTATGCCTTACTATACTATATCGTTTTCATGACTTTTTATGCCTTACTATACTATGACTTTTTTATGACTTTTTATGCCTTACTATACTATGTCGTTTTATGCCTTATTATACTATGTTGTTTGCATGACCTTTTATGCCTTACTATACTATGACTTTTTATGCCGTACTATACTATGACGTTTTTATGACTTTTTATGCCTTACTATACTATGTCGTTTTTATGACTTTTTATGCCTTATTATACTATGACGTTTTTTATGACTTTATGCCTTACTATACTATGACTTTTTATGCCTTACTATATATGACTTTTTGGGACTTTTTTTGCCTTACTATAATATTGCTTATTATCCCAGACTATACTATGACATTTTCATGACTTTTTATGCCTTACTATACTATGACTTTTTATGCCTTACTGTACTATGACATTTTTATGACTTTTTATGCCTTACTATACTATGACTTTTTATGCCTTACTATACTATGTCGTTTTATGCCTTATTATACTATGTTGTTTGCATGACCTTTTATGCCTTACTATACTATGACATTTTTATGACTTTTTATGCCTTACTATACTATGACGTTTTTTATGACTTTTTATGCCTTACTATACTATGACTTTTTTATGACTTTTTATGCCCTACTATACTATGTCGTTTTATGCCTTATTATACTATGTTGTTTGCATGACCTTTTATGCCTTACTATACTACGACTTTTTATGCCTTACTATACTATGTCATTTACATGACTTTTTATACCTTACTATACTATGTGGTTTTTATGACTTTTTATGCCTTACTATACTATGAGTTTTTATGCCTTAATGCCTTACTATACTATGCCATTTTTATGACTTTTTATGCCTTACTATACTATGACGTTTTTTATGCCTTACTATACTATGACTTTTTATCCCTTACTATACTATGTCGTTTTTATGACTTTTTATGCCTTACTATACTATTTTTTTTTTATGCCTTACTATACTATGACTTTTTATGTCTTACTACACTATGATGTTTTTATGACTTTTTATGCCTTACTATACTATGACTTTTTATGCCTGACAATATTATGTGGTTTTTATGACTTTTTATGCCTTACTATACTATGACTTTTTATGCCTTACTATACTATGACGTTTTTTATGCCTTACTATACTATGACGTTTTTTATGCCTTACTATACTATGACTTTTTATGCCTTTCTATACTATGTCGTTTTTATGACTTTTTATGCCTTACTATACTATATCGTTTTTATGACTTTTTATGCCGTACTATACTATAATTTTTTTATGACTTTTTATGCCTTACTATACTATGACTTTTTATGCCTTACTATACTATGACGTTTTTTATGCCTTACTATACTATGACGTTTTTTATGCCTTACTATACTATGACTTTTTACGCCTTACTATACTATGTCGTTTTTATGACTTTTTTATATCTTACTATACTATGACTTTTTATGCCTTACTATACTATATCGTTTTTTATGACTTTTTATGCCTTACTATACTATGTCGTTTTTATGACTTTTTATGCCTTACTATACTATGACTTTTTATGCCTTAATGCCTTACTATACTATGACTTTTTTATGACTTTTTATGCCTTACTATACTATGTCGTTTTTATGACTTTTTTATGCCTTACTATACTATGACTTTTTGTGCCCTACTACACTATGTTGTTTTTATGGCTTTTTATACCTTACTATACTATGTCATTTTTATGACTTTTTATGCCTTACTATACTATGACTTTTTTATATCTTACTATACTATGACTTTTTATGCCTTACTATACTATATCGTTTTTATGACTTTTTATGCCTTACTATACTATGACGTTTTTTATGACTTTTTATGCCTTACTATACTATGACTTTTTTATGACTTTTTATGCCTTACTATACTATGTCGTTTTATGCCTTATTATACTATGTTGTTTGCATGACCTTTTATGCCTTACTATACTATGACATTTTTATGACTTTTTATGCCTTACTATACTATGACGTTTTTTATGACTTTTTATGCCTTACTATACTATGACTTTTTTATGACTTTTTATGCCCTACTATACTATGTCGTTTTATGCCTTATTATACTATGTTGTTTGCATGACCTTTTATGCCTTACTATACTATGACTTTTTATGCCTTACTATACTATGTCATTTACATGACTTTTTATACCTTACTATACTATGTGGTTTTTATGACTTTTTATGCCTTACTATACTATGACTTTTTATGCCTGACAATATTATGTGGTTTTTATGACTTTTTATGCCTTACTATACTATGACGTTTTTATGACTTTTTATGCCTTACTGTACTATATCGTTTTTATGACTTTTTATGCCTTACTATACTATAATTTTTTTATGACTTTTTATGCCTTACTATACTATGACTTTTTATGCCTTACTTTACTATGACGTTTTTTATGCCTTACTATACTATGACGTTTTTTATGCCTTACTATACTATGACTTTTTATGCCTTACTATACTATGTCGTTTTTATGACTTTTTTATATCTTACTATACTATGACTTTTTATGCCTTACTATACTATATCGTTTTTTATGACTTTTTATGCCTTACTATACTATGTCGTTTTTATGACTTTTTATGCCTTACTATACTATGACATTTTTGACACTTTTTATGCCTTACTAAACTATGTCGTTTTTATGACTTTTTATGCCTTACTATACTATGATTTTTTATGCCTTACTATATATGACTTTTTGGGACTTTTTTTGCCTTACTATAATATTGCTTATTATCCCAGACTATACTATGACATTTTCATGACTTTTTATGCCTTACTATACTATGACGTTTTTTATGCCTTACTATATTATGACTTTTTATGCCTTACTATACTGTGTCATTTTTATCACTTTTTATGCTATACTATAATATGTTGTTTTTTTGACATTTTTATGCCTTACTATACTATGACATTTTTGACATTTTTATTTTGATGCCCTTTATGTTTTTATTGAGTACTATTAATCCTGTTCTCATAGAACTGAACAGTAGTACAGTGGTTAGAGCAGATGACCCATAAAATAAAGGTCGTGCGTTTGAATCCCAGTGGGATGCCTCTCCATACTATGATGCTTTTATGCCTTACTATACTCTAATGTTTTTATCACTTACAATATTATGACTTTCAGGTGGGCAGCATGGTAGCACAATGGTAAGGACCTTTACCCCCACACTGAGACGGTTGAGTGTTCAGGCCAGGGGCTTATCTATACAATAGCATTTTTTTGGTTAGGGTTTGACTTTTTTATGTCTTACAATACTATGACTTTTTATGCCTTACTATACTATGACGTTTTTATAACTTTTTATGCCTTACTATACTGTTTTTTTACACTTTTTTTGATACTTTGAGCTGGGGCAGCACATTAGTACAATGGTTAGAGCTTTTGCCCCCACTTAAACGGTTGTGGGTTCGAACCCTGGGCCAAGGGCTTTTCTCTATTTATGCCTTACTATACTATGACATTTTCAAGCATGAATCCTAGGGTGAGGCCTTTTCAAACTATGATGTTTGTATGCCTTACTATCATGTTTTTAATGCTTACCATATTATGACTTTCAGATGGGCAGCATGGTAGCGCAATGGTTAGGACCTTTGACCCATACTGGGAAGCTTGTGTGTTTGAATATTAGGCCAGCAGCTTTTCTATACAATAAAAATGTTTTACCTCACTGTACTAAGACTTTTTCAAGCCTTACTGTGACTTTTCATTCCTTACTATACTATGTTGTTTTTATGCCTTACAAAGTCTTTAAAGTTTACTATATTATGATGTTTTAATACGTTTTTATGTTTTTTGACGATGAAATTTTGACATTTTTATGCCTTTATATACTATGTCATTTTTCAACAGTTTTATACCTTACTATACTTTGTCATTTTATGAACTTTTATGCCTTACTATACTATGTCGTTTTATGCCTTATTATACTATGTTGTTTGCATGACCTTTTATGCCTTACTATACTATGACTTTTTATGCCGTACTATACTATGACGTTTTTATGACTTTTTATGCCTTACTATACTATGTCGTTTTTATGACTTTTTATGCCTTATTATACTATGACGTTTTTTATGACTTTATGCCTTACTATACTATGACTTTTTATGCCTTACTATATATGACTTTTTGGGACTTTTTTTGCCTTACTATAATATTGCTTATTATCCCAGACTATACTATGACATTTTCATGACTTTTTATGCCTTACTATACTATGACTTTTTATGCCTTACTGTACTATGACATTTTTATGACTTTTTATGCCTTACTATACTATGACTTTTTATGCCTTACTATATATGACTTTTTATGCCTTATTATACTATGTTGTTTGCATGACCTTTTATGCCTTACTATACTATGACATTTTTATGACTTTTTATGCCTTACTATACTATGACGTTTTTTATGACTTTTTATGCCTTACTATACTATGACTTTTTTATGACTTTTTATGCCCTACTATACTATGTCGTTTTATGCCTTATTATACTATGTTGTTTGCATGACCTTTTATGCCTTACTATACTACGACTTTTTATGCCTTACTATACTATGTCATTTACATGACTTTTTATACCTTACTATACTATGTGGTTTTTATGACTTTTTATGCCTTACTATACTATGAGTTTTTATGCCTTAATGCCTTACTATACTATGCCATTTTTATGACTTTTTATGCCTTACTATACTATGACGTTTTTTATGCCTTACTATACTATGACTTTTTATCCCTTACTATACTATGTCGTTTTTATGACTTTTTATGCCTTACTATACTATTTTTTTTTTTATGCCTTACTATACTATGACTTTTTTATGTCTTACTACACTATGATGTTTTTATGACTTTTTATGCCTTACTATACTATGACTTTTTATGCCTGACAATATTATGTGGTTTTTATGACTTTTTATGCCTTACTATACTATGACTTTTTATGCCTTACTATACTATGACGTTTTTTATGCCTTACTATACTATGACGTTTTTTATGCCTTACTATACTATGACTTTTTATGCCTTTCTATACTATGTCGTTTTTATGACTTTTTATGCCTTACTATACTATATCGTTTTTATGACTTTTTATGCCGTACTATACTATAATTTTTTTATGACTTTTTATGCCTTACTATACTATGACTTTTTATGCCTTACTATACTATGACGTTTTTTATGCCTTACTATACTATGACGTTTTTTATGCCTTACTATACTATGACTTTTTACGCCTTACTATACTATGTCGTTTTTATGACTTTTTTATATCTTACTATACTATGACTTTTTATGCCTTACTATACTATATCGTTTTTTATGACTTTTTATGCCTTACTATACTATGTCGTTTTTATGACTTTTTATGCCTTACTATACTATGACTTTTTATGCCTTAATGCCTTACTATACTATGACTTTTTTATGACTTTTTATGCCTTACTATACTATGTCGTTTTTATGACTTTTTTATGCCTTACTATACTATGACTTTTTATGCCCTACTACACTATGTTGTTTTTATGACTTTTTATACCTTACTATACTATGTCATTTTTATGACTTTTTATGCCTTACTATATATGACTTTTTTATGACTTTTTTATATCTTACTATACTATGACTTTTTATGCCTTACTATACTATATCGTTTTTTATGACTTTTTATGCCTTACTATACTATGACGTTTTTATGACTTTTTATGCCTTACTATACTATGACTTTTTTATGACTTTTTATGCCTTACTATACTATGTCGTTTTATGCCTTATTATACTATGTTGTTTGCATGACCTTTTATGCCTTACTATACTATGACATTTTTATGACTTTTTATGCCTTACTATACTATGACGTTTTTATGACTTTTTATGCCTTACTATACTATGACTTTTTTATGACTTTTTATGCCCTACTATACTATGTCGTTTTATGCCTTATTATACTATGTTGTTTGCATGACCTTTTATGCCTTACTATACTATGACTTTTTATGCCTTACTATACTATGACTTTTTATGCCTTACTATACTATGTCATTTACATGACTTTTTATACCTTACTATACTATGTGGTTTTTATGACTTTTTATGCCTTACTATACTATGACTTTTTATGCCTTAATGCCTTACTATACTATGCCATTTTTATGACTTTTTATGCCTTACTATACTATGACGTTTTTTATGCCTTACTATACTATGACTTTTTATCCCTTACTATACTATGTCGTTTTTATGACTTTTTATGCCTTACTATACTATTTTTTTTTTTATGCCTTACTATACTATGACTTTTTTATGTCTTACTACACTATGATGTTTTTATGACTTTTTATGCCTTATTATACTATGACGTTTTTTATGCCTTACTATATTATGTGGTTTTTATGACTTTTTATGCCTTACTATACTATGACGTTTTTTATGACTTTTTATGCCTTACTGTACTATATCGTTTTTATGACTTTTTATGCCTTACTATACTATAATTTTTTTATGACTTTTTATGCCTTACTATACTATGACTTTTTATGCCTTACTTTACTATGACGTTTTTTATGCCTTACTATACTATGACGTTTTTTATGCCTTACTATACTATGACTTTTTATGCCTTACTATACTATGTCGTTTTTATGACTTTTTTATATCTTACTATACTATGACTTTTTATGCCTTACTATACTATATCGTTTTTTATGACTTTTTATGCCTTACTATACTATGTCGTTTTTATGACTTTTTATGCCTTACTATACTATGACATTTTTGACACTTTTTATGCCTTACTAAACTATGTCGTTTTTATGACTTTTTATGCCTTACTATACTATGATTTTTTATGCCTTACTATATATGACTTTTTGGGACTTTTTTTGCCTTACTATAATATTGCTTATTATCCCAGACTATACTATGACATTTTCATGACTTTTTATGCCTTACTATACTATGACGTTTTTTATGCCTTACTATATTATGACTTTTTATGCCTTACTATACTGTGTCATTTTTATCACTTTTTATGCTTACTATACTATGTCGTTTTTATGACTTTTTATGCCTTACTATACTATGACATTTTTGACATTTTTATTTTGATGCCCTTTATGTTTTTATTGAGTACTATTAATCCTGTTCTCATAGAACTGAACAGTAGTACAGTGGTTAGAGCAGATGACCCATAAAATAAAGGTCGTGCGTTTGAATCCCAGTGGGATGCCTCTCCATACTATGATGCTTTTATGCCTTACTATACTCTAATGTTTTTATCACTTACAATATTATGACTTTCAGGTGGGCAGCATGGTAGCACAATGGTAAGGACCTTTACCCCCACACTGAGACGGTTGAGTGTTCAGGCCAGGGGCTTATCTATACAATAGCATTTTTTTGGGTTAGGGTTTGACTTTTTTATGTCTTACAATACTATGACTTTTTATGCCTTACTATACTATGACGTTTTTATAACTTTTTATGCCTTACTATACTGTTTTTTTACACTTTTTTTGATACTTTGAGCTGGGGCAGCACATTAGTACAATGGTTAGAGCTTTTGCCCCCACTTAAACGGTTGTGGGTTCGAACCCTGGGCCAAGGGCTTTTCTCTATTTATGCCTTACTATACTATGACATTTTCAAGCATGAATCCTAGGGTGAGGCCTTTTCAAACTATGATGTTTGTATGCCTTACTATACTATGTCGTTTTTATGCCTTACTATATTATGACTTTCAGGTGGGCAGCATGGTAGCACAATGGTAAGGACCTTTACCCCCACACTGAGACGGTTGAGTGTTCAGGCCAGGGGCTTATCTATACAATAGCATTTTTTTGGGTTAGGGTTTGACTTTTTATGCCGTACTATACTATGACTTTTTAATGCCTTACTATATATGACTTTTTATTCCTTACTATACTATGTCGTTTTTATGCCTTACTAAACTATGTCGTTTTATGCCTTACTATATTATGACTTTTTTATGACTTTTTTATGACTTTTTTTGCCTTACTATACTATGACATTTTTGACATTTTTATGCCTTACTATACTATGTCATTTACATGACTTTTTTATACCTTACTATACTATGTGGTTTTTATGACTTTTTATGCCTTACTATACTATGAGTTTTTATGCCTTAATGCCTTACTATACTATGCCATTTTTATGACTTTTTATGCCTTACTATACTATGACGTTTTTTATGCCTTACTATACTATGACTTTTTATCCCTTACTATACTATGTCGTTTTTATGACTTTTTATGCCTTACTATACTATTTTTTTTTTTATGCCTTACTATACTATGACTTTTTATGTCTTACTACACTATGATGTTTTTATGACTTTTTATGCCTTACTATACTATGACTTTTTATGCCTGACAATATTATGTGGTTTTTATGACTTTTTATGCCTTACTATACTATGACTTTTTATGCCTTACTATACTATGACGTTTTTTATGCCTTACTATACTATGACGTTTTTTATGCCTTACTATACTATGACTTTTTATGCCTTTCTATACTATGTCGTTTTTATGACTTTTTATGCCTTACTATACTATATCGTTTTTATGACTTTTTATGCCGTACTATACTATAATTTTTTTATGACTTTTTATGCCTTACTATACTATGACTTTTTATGCCTTACTATACTATGACGTTTTTTATGCCTTACTATACTATGACGTTTTTTATGCCTTACTATACTATGACTTTTTACGCCTTACTATACTATGTCGTTTTTATGACTTTTTTATATCTTACTATACTATGACTTTTTATACCTTACTATACTATATCGTTTTTTATGACTTTTTATGCCTTACTATACTATGTCGTTTTTTATGACTTTTTATGCCTTACTATACTATGACTTTTTATGCCTTAATGCCTTACTATACTATGACTTTTTTATGACTTTTTATGCCTTACTAAACTATGTCGTTTTTATGACTTTTTATGCCTTACTATACTATGACTTTTTATGCCCTACTACACTATGTTGTTTTTATGACTTTTTATACCTTACTATACTATGTCATTTTTATGACTTTTTATGCCTTACTATACTATGACTTTTTTATATCTTACTATACTATGACTTTTTATGCCTTACTATACTATATCGTTTTTATGACTTTTTATGCCTTACTATACTATGACGTTTTTTATGACTTTTTATGCCTTACTATACTATGACTTTTTTATGACTTTTTATGCCTTACTATACTATGTCGTTTTATGCCTTATTATACTATGTTGTTTGCATGACCTTTTATGCCTTACTATACTATGACTTTTTATGCCTTACTATACTATGTCATTTACATGACTTTTTATACCTTACTATACTATGTGGTTTTTATGACTTTTTATGCCTTACTATACTATGACTTTTTATGCCTTAATGCCTTACTATACTATGCCATTTTTATGACTTTTTATGCCTTACTATACTATGACGTTTTTTATGCCTTACTATACTATGACTTTTTATCCCTTACTATACTATGTCGTTTTTATGACTTTTTATGCCTTACTATACTATTTTTTTTTTTATGCCTTACTATACTATGACTTTTTATGTCTTACTACACTATGATGTTTTTATGACTTTTTATGCCTTACTATACTATGACTTTTTATGCCTTACTATATTATGTGGTTTTTATGACTTTTTATGCCTTACTATACTATGACGTTTTTATGACTTTTTATGCCTTACTGTACTATATCGTTTTTATGACTTTTTATGCCTTACTATACTATAATTTTTTTATGACTTTTTATGCCTTACTATACTATGACTTTTTATGCCTTACTTTACTATGACGTTTTTTATGCCTTACTATACTATGACGTTTTTTATGCCTTACTATACTATGACTTTTTATGCCTTACTATACTATGTCGTTTTTATGACTTTTTTATATCTTACTATACTATGACTTTTTATGCCTTACTATACTATATCGTTTTTATGACTTTTTATGCCTTACTATACTATGACGTTTTTTATGACTTTTTATGCCTTACTATACTATGACATTTTTGACACTTTTTATGCCTTACTAAACTATGTCGTTTTTATGACTTTTTTATGCCTTACTATACTATGATTTTTTATGCCTTACTATATATGACTTTTTGGGACTTTTTTTGCCTTACTATAATATTGCTTATTATCCCAGACTATACTATGACATTTTCATGACTTTTTATGCCTTACTATACTATGACGTTTTTTATGCCTTACTATATTATGACTTTTTATGCCTTACTATACTGTGTCATTTTTATCACTTTTTATGCTATACTATAATATGTTGTTTTTTTGACATTTTTATGCCTTACTATACTATGACATTTTTGACATTTTTATTTTGATGCCCTTTATGTTTTTATTGAGTACTATTAATCCTGTTCTCATAGAACTGAACAGTAGTACAGTGGTTAGAGCAGATGACCCATAAAATAAAGGTCGTGCGTTTGAATCCCAGTGGGATGCCTCTCCATACTATGATGCTTTTATGCCTTACTATACTCTAATGTTTTTATCACTTACAATATTATGACTTTCAGGTGGGCAGCATGGTAGCACAATGGTAAGGACCTTTACCCCCACACTGAGACGGTTGAGTGTTCAGGCCAGGGGCTTATCTATACAATAGCATTTTTTTGGGTTAGGGTTTGACTTTTTTATGTCTTACAATACTATGACTTTTTATGCCTTACTATACTATGACGTTTTTATAACTTTTTATGCCTTACTATACTGTTTTTTTACACTTTTTTTGATACTTTGAGCTGGGGCAGCACATTAGTACAATGGTTAGAGCTTTTGCCCCCACTTAAACGGTTGTGGGTTCGAACCCTGGGCCAAGGGCTTTTCTCTATTTATGCCTTACTATACTATGACATTTTCAAGCATGAATCCTAGGGTGAGGCCTTTTCAAACTATGATGTTTGTATGCCTTACTATCATGTTTTTAATGCTTACCATATTATGACTTTCAGATGGGCAGCATGGTAGCGCAATGGTTAGGACCTTTGACCCATACTGGGAAGCTTGTGTGTTTGAATATTAGGCCAGCAGCTTTTCTATACAATAAAAATGTTTTACCTCACTGTACTAAGACTTTTTATGCCTTACTATATATGACTTTTTTATACCTTACTATACTATGTTGTTTTTATGCCTTACAAAGTCTTTAAAGTTTACTATATTATGATGTTTTAATACGTTTTTATGTTTTTTGACGATGAAATTTTGACATTTTTATGCCTTTATATACTATGTCATTTTTCAACAGTTTTATACCTTACTATACTATGTCATTTTTATGACTTTTTATGCCTTACTATACTATGTCATTTTTATGACTTTTTTATGACTTTTTTATGACTTTTTATGCCTTACTATACTATGACGTTTTTTATGACTTTTTATGCCTTACTATACTATGTTGTTTTTTTGACATTTTTATGCCTTACTATACTATGACATTTTCATGACTTTTTATGCCTTACTATATATGACTTTTTTATGACTTTTTATGCCCTACTATACTATGAAGTTTTTTATGGCTTTTTATGCCTTACTATACTGTGTCATTTTTATCACTTTTTATGCTATACTATAATATGTTGTTTTTTTGACATTTTTATGCCTTACTATACTATGACATTTTTGACATTTTTATTTTGATGCCCTTTATGTTTTTATTGAGTACTATTAATCCTGTTCTCATAGAACTGAACAGTAGTACAGTGGTTAGAGCAGATGACCCATAAAATAAAGGTCGTGCGTTTGAATCCCAGTGGGATGCCTCTCCATACTATGATGCTTTTATGCCTTACTATACTCTAATGTTTTTATCACTTACAATATTATGACTTTCAGGTGGGCAGCATGGTAGCACAATGGTAAGGACCTTTACCCCCACACTGAGACGGTTGAGTGTTCAGGCCAGGGGCTTATCTATACAATAGCATTTTTTTGGGTTAGGGTTTGACTTTTTATGTCTTACAATACTATGACTTTTTATGCCTTACTATACTATGACGTTTTTATAACTTTTTATGCCTTACTATACTGTTTTTTTACACTTTTTTTGATACTTTGAGCTGGGGCAGCACATTAGTACAATGGTTAGAGCTTTTGCCCCCACTTAAACGGTTGTGGGTTCGAACCCTGGGCCAAGGGCTTTTCTCTATTTATGCCTTACTATACTATGACATTTTCAAGCATGAATCCTAGGGTGAGGCCTTTTCAAACTATGATGTTTGTATGCCTTACTATCATGTTTTTAATGCTTACCATATTATGACTTTCAGATGGGCAGCATGGTAGCGCAATGGTTAGGACCTTTGACCCATACTGGGAAGCTTGTGTGTTTGAATATTAGGCCAGCAGCTTTTCTATACAATAAAAATGTTTTACCTCACTGTACTAAGACTTTTTCAAGCCTTACTGTGACTTTTCATTCCTTACTATACTATGTTGTTTTTATGCCTTACAAAGTCTTTAAAGTTTACTATATTATGATGTTTTAATACGTTTTTATGTTTTTTGACGATGAAATTTTGACATTTTTATGCCTTTATATACTATGTCATTTTTCAACAGTTTTATACCTCACTATACTTTGTCATTTTATGAACTTTTATGCCTTACTATACTATGTCTTTTTTATGACTTTTTATGTTATTTGACATTTTTATGCTTTACTATACTATGACGTTTTTTATGACTTTTTATGCCTTACTATGCTATGTTGTTTTTTGACAATTTTTTGCCATACTATTCTATGACATTTTCATTACTTTTTATGCCTTAATATATGTCACTTTTATGACTTTTTATGCCCTACTATACTATGAAGTTTTTATGGCTTTTTATGCCTTACTATACTGTGTCATTTTTATCACTTTTTATGCTATACTATAATATGTTGTTTTTTTGACATTTTTATGCCTTACTATACTATGACATTTTTGACATTTTTATTTTGATGCCCTTTATGTTTTTATTGAGTACTATTAATCCTGTTCTCATAGAACTGAACAGTAGTACAGTGGTTAGAGCAGATGACCCATAAAATAAAGGTCATGCGTTTGAATCCCAGTGGGATGCCTCTCCATACTATGATGCTTTTATGCCTTACTATACTCTGATGTTTTTTTGGCTTACAATATTATGACTTTCAGATGGACAGCATGATAGCACAATGGTAAGGACCTTTACCCAACACTGAGAAGGTTGAGTGTTCGAAACCAAGGATTGGGGCTTATCTGTACAATAACATTTTTCGGGTTAGGGTTCTTTTTATGCCTTACTATATACTGTATATCTTTTTGGGACTGTTTATGCTGTATTATTTAATGACTTTTTCTGACTTTTTCTGACTTACTATACTATGACTTTTTATGCCTTTTTATGCCTTACTATACTATGATTTTTTATGCCTTACTATATATGACTTTTTGGGACTTTTTTTGGCTTACTATAATATTGCTTATTATCCCAGACTATACAATGACATTTTCATGACTTTTTATGCATTACTATACTATGACTTTTTATGCCTTACTATACTATGACTTTTTATGCCTTACTATACTATGACTTTTTATTTACTTTTTATGCCTTACTATACTATGACGTTTTTAAGTCTTTTAATGCCTTACTATACTATGACTTTTTATGCCTTACTATACTATGCCATTTTTATGACTTTTTATGCCTTACTATACTATGACGTTTTTTATGACTTTTTAATGCCTTACTGTACTATGTCGTTTTTATGACTTTTTATGCCTTACTATACTATGACTTTTTATGCCTTAATGCCTTACTATACTATGACATTTTTTATGACTTTTTATGCCTTACTATACTATGTCGTTTTTATGACTTTTTATGCCTTACTATACTATGACTTTTTATGCCTTACTATACTATGACTTTTTTAAATCTTACTATACTATGACTTTTTATGCCGTACTATACTATAATGTTTTTATGACTTTTTATGCCTTACTATACTATGACTTTTTATGCCTTACTATACTATGACGTTTTTTATGCCTTACTATACTATGACTTTTTATGCCTTACTATACTATATCGTTTTCATGACTTTTTATGCCTTACTATACTATGACTTTTTTATGACTTTTTATGCCTTACTATACTATGTCGTTTTATGCCTTATTATACTATGTTGTTTGCATGACCTTTTATGCCTTACTATACTATGACTTTTTATGCCTTACTATACTATGACTTTTTATGCCTTACTATGCTATGAATTTTTATGCCTTTTTATGCCTTACTATACTATGTCGTTCTTATGACTTTTCATGCCTTACTATACTATTACTTTTTATGCCTTACTATACTATGACGTTTATTATGACTTTTTTATGCCTTACTATACTATGACTTTTTATGACTTTTTATGACTTACTATACTATGACGTTTTTTATTACTTTTTATGCCTTTTTATGCCTTACTATACTATGACTTTTTTATGACTTTTTATGCCTTACTATACTATGACGTTTTTTATGACTTTTTATGCCTTACTATACTATGACTTTTTTATGACTTTTTATGCCTTACTGTACTATGTCGTTTTATGCCTTATTATACTATGTTGTTTGCATGACCTTTTATGCCTTACTATACTATGACTTTTTATGCGTTACTATACTATGTCATTTCCATGACTTTTTATACCTTACTATACTATGTGGTTTTTATGATTTTTTATGCCTTACTATACTATGACTTTTTATGCCGTACTATACTATGACGTTTTTATGACTTTTTATGCCTTACTATACTATGTCGTTTTTATGAATTTATGCCTTACTATACTATGACATTTTTGACACTTTTTATGCCTTACTAAACTATGTCGTTTTTATGACTTTTTATGCCTTACTATACTATGACTTTTTATGCCTTACTATGCTATGAATTTTTATGCCTTTTTATGCCTTACTATACTATGTCGTTCTTATGACTTTTCATGCCTTACTATACTATTACTTTTTATGCCTTACTATACTATGACGTTTATTATGACTTTTTATGCCTTACTATACTATGTCGTTCTTATGACTTTTCATGCCTTACTATACTATTACTTTTTATGCCTTACTATACTATGACGTTTATTATGACTTTTTATGCCTTACTATACTATGATGTTTATTATGACTTTTTATGCCTTACTATACTATGATGTTTTTATGACTTTTCATGCCTTACTATACTATGACGTTTTTATGACTTTTCATGCCTGACAATATTATGTGGTTTTTATGACTTTTTATGCCTTACTATACTATGACTTTTTATGCCTCATTATACTATGTAGTTTTTATGACTTTTTATGCCTTACTATACTAAGTGGTTTTTATGACGTTTTTATGCCTCATTATACTATGACTTTTTATATCTTACTATACTATGACTTTTTATGCCTTACTATACTATGAATTTTTATGCCTTATTATACTATGTCGTTTTTATGACTTGTTATGCCTTACTATACTATGACGTTTTTTATGACTTCATGCCTTACTATACTATGACTTTTTTATGACTTTTTATGCCTTACTATACTATGTCGTTTTTATGACTTTTTATGCCTTACTATACCATGACGTTTTTATGACTTTTTATGCCTTACTATACTATGTCGTTTTTATGACTTTTTATGCCTCACTATACTATGTAGTTTTTATGACTTTTTATGCCTTACTATACTATTACTTTTTATGCCTTACTATACTATGACGTTTATTATGACTTTTTATGCCTTACTATACTATGACGTTTTTATGACTTTTTATGCCTTACTATACTATGACTTTTTTGTGACTTTTTATGCCTTATTATACTATGTCGTTTTGATGACTTTTTATGCCTTACTATACTATTACTTTTTATGCCTTACTATACTATGACGTTTATTATGACTTTTTATGCCTTACTATACTATGATGTTTATTATGACTTTTTATGCCTTACTATACTATGATGTTTTTAAGACTTTTCATGCCTTACTATACTATGACGTTTTTATGACTTTTTATGCCACACTATACTATGACGTTTTTATGACTTTTCATGCCTTACTATACTATGACTTTTTATGCCTTACTATACTATGACTTTATATGCCTTTTTATGCCTTACTATACTATGACGTTTTTTATGACTTTATGCCTTACTATACTATGTCGTTTTTTTTTTACTTTTTATGCCTTACTATACTACGACTTTTTATGTCTTACTACACTATGACGTTTTCATGACTTTTTATGCCTTACTATACTATTACTTTTTATGCCTTACTATACTATGACGTTTTTTATGACTTTTTATGCCTTACTATACTATGTCGTTTTTATGACTTTTTATGCCTTACTATACTATGACTTTTTATGTCTTACTACACTATGACGTTTTCATGACTTTTTATGCCTTACTATACTATTACTTTTTATGCCTTACTATACTATGACGTTTTTTATGACTTTTTATGCCTTACTATACTATGTAGTTTTTATGACTTTTTATGCCTTACTATACTATGACTTTTTATGTCTTACTACACTATGACGTTTTTATGACTTTTTATGCCTTTCTATACTATTACTTTTTATGTCTTACTACACTATGACGTTTTCATGACTTTTTATGCCTTACTATACTATTACTTTTTATGCCTTACTATACTATGTCGTTTTTATGACTTTTTATGCCTTACTATACTATGACTTTTTATGTCTTACTACACTATGATGTTTTTATGACTTTTTATTCCTTACTATACTATGACATTTTTTATGACTTTATGCCTTTCTATACTATGTCGTTTTTATGACTTTTTATGCCTTACTATACTATGTCGTTTTTTTTTACTTTTTATGCCTTACTATACTACTACTTTTTATGTCTTACTACACTATGACGTTTTCATGACTTTTTATGCCTTACTATACTATTACTTTTTATGCCTTACTATACTATGACATTTTTTATGACTTTATGCCTTACTATACTATGACTTTTTTATGACTTTTTATGCCTTACTATACTATGACTTTTTATGCCTTACTATACTATGACGTTTTTATGACTTTTTATGCCTTACTATACTATAAATTTTTATGCCTCATTATACTATGTAGTTCTTATGACTTTTTATGCCTTACTATAGTATGTCGTTTTTATCACTTTTTATGCCTTACTATACTATGACTTTTTATGACTTAGTATACTATGATGTTTTGTATGACTTTTTATGCCTTACTATACTATCACGTTTTTATGACTTTTCATGCCTTACCATACTATGATGTTTTTATGACTTTTTAAGCCTTACTATACTATGACATTTTTATGACTTTTTATGCCTTACTACACCATGACTTTTTATGTCTTACTATACTATGTGGTTTTTATGACTTTTTATGCCTTACTATACTATGACGTTTTTATGACTTTTTATGCCTTACTATACTATGACTTTTTTGTGACTTTTTATGCCTTACTAAACTATGTCGTTTTTATGACTTTTTATACCTTGCTATACTATGTAGTTTTTATGACTTTTTATGCCTTACTATACTATGACTTTTTATGCCTTTCTATACTTTGTCGTTTTTATGACTTTTTATGCCTTACTATACTATATCGTTTTTATGACTTTTTATGCCGTACTATACTATAATTTTTTTATGACTTTTTATGCCTTACTATACTATGACTTTTTATGCCTTACTATACTATGACGTTTTTTATGCCTTACTATACTATAACGTTTTTTATGCCTTACTATACTATGACTTTTTATGTCTTACTATACTATGACGTTTTTATAACTTTTTATGCCTTACTATACTTTAACCTTTTTATGATGTTTTAATGCCTCATTATACCATGACTTTTTATGTCTTGCTATACTATGACTTTATTCCTTATTATACTATGACTTTTTATGCCTTACTACACTATAACGTTTTTATGAGTTTTTATGCCTTACTATACTATGTCGGTTTTTTTTACTTTTTATGCCTTACTATACTACGACTTTTTATGTCTTACTACACTATGACGTTTTTATGACTTTCTATGCCTTACCATACTATGACGTTTTTATGACCTTTTAACCCTTACTATACTATGACTTTTTATGCCTGACAATATTATGTGGTTTTTATGACTTTTTATGCCTTACTATACTAGGACTTTTTATGCCTTACTATACTATGATGTTTTTTATGACTTTTTATGCCTTATTATACTATGTAGTTTTTATTACTTTTTATGCCTTACTATACTATGTCGTTTTCATGACTTTTTATGCCTTACTATACTATGTCGTTTTTTATGCCTTACTATACTATGACTTTTTATGCCTTACTATACTATGAATTTTTATGCCTTATTATACTATGTCGTTTTTATGACTTATTATGCCTTACTATACTATGTAGTTTTTATGACTTTTTATGCCTTACTATACTACGTCGTTTTTATAAGTTTTTATGCCTTACTATACTATGACCTTTTATGCCTTACTATACTATGATGTTTTTGTAACTTTTTATGCCTTAATATACTTTGACGTTTTTATGATGTTTTTATGCCTCATTATACCATGACTTTTTATGTCTTGCTATACTATGACTTTTTATTCCTTATGACTTTTTATGCCTTATTATACTATGTCGTTTTTTATGCCTTACTATACCATGACTTTTTATGCCTTACTATACTATGAATTTTTATGCCTTATTATACTATGTCGTTTTTATGACTTGTTATGCCTTACTATACTATGTAGTTTTTATGACTTTTTATGCCTTACTATACTACGTCGTTTTTATAAGTTTTTATGCCTTACTATACTATGACCTTTTATGCCTTACTATACTATGATGTTTTTGTAACTTTTTATGCCTTAATATACTTTGACGTTTTTATGATGTTTTTATGCCTCATTATACTATGACTTTTTATGCCTTACTATATTATGACTTTTTATGCCTTCCTATACTATGACCTTTTTATGACTTTTTATGCCTTACTATACTATAAATTTTTATGCCTCGTTATACTATGTAGTTTTTATGACTTTTTATGCCTTACTATACTATGTCGTTTTTATCACTTTTTATGCCTTACTATACTATGACTTTTTATGACTTAGTATACTATGATGTTTTGTATGACTTTTTATGCCTTACTATACTATCACGTTTTTATGACTTTTCATGCCTTACTATACTATGACTTTTTTGTGACTTTTTATGCCTTACTAAACTATGTCGTTTTTATGACTTTTTATACCTTACTATACTATGTAGTTTTTATGACTTTTTATGCCTTACTATACTTTGACTTTTTATGCCTTACTATACTATATCGCGTTTATGACTTTTTCTGCCTTAGTATACTAGGATGGTTTTATGACTTTTCATGCCTTACTATACTATGACGTTTTTATGACTTTTTATGCCTTACTACACCATGACTTTTTATGTCTTACTATACTATGTGATTTTTATGACTTTTTATGCCTTACTATACTATGACGTTTTTATGACTTTTTACGCCTTACTATACTATGACCTTTTATGTATTACTATACTATGATGTTTTTATAACTTTTTATGCCTTACTGTACTTTGACGTTTTTATGATGTTTTTATGCCTCATTATACCTTGACTTTTTATGTCTTGCTATACTATGACTTTTTATTCCTTATGACTTTATATGCCTTACTACACTATAACGTTTTTATGAGTTTTTATGCCTTACTATACTATGTCGTTTTTATAAGTTTTTATGCATTACTATACTATGACGTTTTTATGACTTTTTACGCCTTACTATACTATAACTTTTCATGCCTGACTATACTGTGAGCTTTTAGTGCCTTACTAATAATTATGGCTAACTTATCTTTCTTTTTATGGTTCATCATAGTATGTCACTTTTTGCCTCTATGCCTAAGTATACCCCTCAGTTTTTATTCCATACTATACTGTGATGTTGTTACGCCTTATGACGTTTTTATGCCTTACTATACCATGATGTTTTCATGCCTTACTATACTATGACATTTTCTGCCTTATTATATTATAAAGTTTTTATGCCTCATTATACTATAATTTTTTTAGCTGAATATATTATGACATCTTTATGCCTTACTATACCAATGGTTTTTTATGCATTCCTATATTATGACTGTTACTATTTACTATACAATCATGTTTTCATGCGTTATTATGCAATTAAATTTTAAACCTTCATGCATATGCTTTTATTTGTGTCCATAGATAAATAAATACTGTTCTCATTGAAATAATCATTGACAGTATTTTCAATGTCAATTAAACTATCATAATTTTTTGTTTTCTTTTTTTTATAGGATAGTTGCTGTTTAAAACACAACTTGCATGTTATTCTCTCAATACAGTTTTCCATTAAGGATGTTATATTAAGAATTATTTACATTATATAATGTATATACTGAAAGTGAATAGTATCCCATTAAGAACACACTACTGTTTTGGTAAAGACTTTAATTATACAGGTTTGGAGCAGTTCCAGTCATTGTCTACCCCAGAAATGAAAATCCCTTGACTCATATCCATGAGTTCAAGCAAGGGTCTGGGATTGAGAAGGAGTAGGAGGTAGTGTTCGAGACAATAAATAATAAAATCCTCTGAATTTGATCCTTGTACATTCATGCTTCCAACATTTAGAATCAGATATGCTTCGCAAGGACGGATGTTTAATAATTCAACTGGCTGCTACTGAAGGACATCATAACACATTCATCTGATTTGAAAAGACTGTCCAGAAACAAGGAGTGGAGATCTCTGTTTTTTACTGGAACAAGCACTTTAGTTTGGAAGTGGGTCTGAGTTGAACCTCCACCATAATCCAGTTACTCACACCCAAATGTTACTATTAGTGCGGCTGCACTTCAACTAGCACTTGTAAGGTGACTGGGGGAGGGGAGAAAAAACAACAACCAATTTGCATTTTTCAAGGACCGCTGTGGCAGGTGGAGTGCTAATGAACAATTCTATGATCCATTAATCGGGATGTCGTTTGCACATGGCCGTCATCACAAAGTGGCACTTGAGTTTGTGTGGCTCCATCAGAAGAGCTAATGGAGACAATGGTACTAATCAGTCCAAAGCAAACAGCTCTCCTCCAGTTTAAATTCACCTAGTTCAAATGTATCATTGTTCATCTCTGTCATAAAACTGCTTAACATGCACAAGGGGACTAAACGTGTACCATGATCTGGTATAAAGGAAATATCCAATAAATAATGCAAGATAGGGGAATGATTTATGTCCAAGGAAAGTGTTTTAGGAAGTTTGATGACCCTACTATGACTCCAAGATTTAACAAAGTTGCATAGTGTATATATACAGTAATACATGCAGGAAAATGCCATAAAGAAAAAAAGTAATACGTTTTAATTTATATTTTAACAAAGCTAATCAAAGACACATTGTCACAATATACTTTTTTTTGCCAAACCTGAGTGCATATCACCCCCTTAGCCCCATCCATCATATGTAACTCAATGCAACACATAACATTCCTGCTATCTGACATAATCTACCAGTTCCCCAGTGCCAATATACCTCCTTTCCCCTCTGCTCCTGAGACAGCACATTGACAATTAGACTGAACAATGTCTATTCTCTGCCTGCTATATAGGCCACCTTTTAACCAGTATTGGGGATTGAGATATCAGGGAGGATTACAAGGTGAGCTGACAATGGCACATACAAAGCAAGAGTCACACACCTAGGTGTCTTATTGCTAAACATAAAGGGAGACATGCTGGCCCAGCTGTGACCTTATTAGGTAACCTCTAGTCATGAGCCAGATGGCAAGAGGTGAAAAAGAAGACAACTGGTGAAATAGATGGTGACTAGTCACATGTAACAAAAGAAAATGCTGGAAGCTCAATGCTCTGTGGCAAATCAAATGGATGGAAAAGACATATTGATTATATAGGCATTTCCTCACGTGCAGCTAATATGACTTCCATATAATCTGAATAGAACAATTAAGGAGGGAAGTTCCATCTGTTCTGTACGGACATATACATTAATAATATTTTATTGATTAACCCTGAGCTTGTACAGTAGATTGTCAAAGGGGGATTTCACCACGGTAGCACAGTTGTCTCATACATAATTTCCATGACAACATTATCACAATTGATGTGGTAACTATTTAAATAAACCCACTCACCACAGTAACCAGTGAATATTATCAAATGTGACTGAAATATGAATTTTATCCAGTTCAGTAGTTGACCTTTGTGATATCCACGCAGGTTTATGTGTTAGTGGAATGAACAATGGAATCATTTGAAATGGTTGTCAAAGCAAAAACTAACTCTCAGTCAAAGACAAGTGATGAGACTATAGAAAAATGACACAAACAGCCATTAGGCTTTATACATTATGTTGACAATACCAGGTCATCATTGTAATTGCACCACAGTCATTGTTCACCACATGCATTTCCACCTCTTACAGTGAAACATACATTTATGTCAGGCCCATAATATAAACACTTGACAGGGGGTAAGCCCTAATGAGCCAACATGGAGAGCTGTTAACTGTGCAGTCATGAAAGATTCATAGTAGCAGTGAAGATTAATGTCAGTTAAGTTAAAATACTACTCGAGACACATAATAGTTCATGTCAGTTGAATAATTTGTTGGTTTGTTCTGTTTGTTTTTGTCTCATCTGCTCAACTTATATGTTTTTTTCCGTGCATTTTCCAATTTTCATCTATTGTACGTGAAGTACATTATAATGGCAAACCTATGAACAGCTCCTCCTATGCAAGCGCCTTCACAGTGAAGTAAACAAGTGAAAACAATGAAAAAAGTAATCAAAATTATGACAGATCAGTGTAAACCAATGTAAAATGAACGTGACACTAAAGAGAAAATACACAGTATGGATGAAAAGGGCCATGGCAGTCCTATCTTAGGCCAATGGATATTCAACAAATTTCCCCATTTGGGAATTAAAACAACATCAATGCACAATGTGAACAGACTAGATTTTCCGCCTCAGTATCACCCCTCTCAGCTCTGTGGTAAATACTTGAATGAGGTCCCAGTGTTAGTCATGTGTCCCCTCGAACCGATGCTCAGTGATATGCAAAATGGCACAGATCTTCTCAGGAGACAAAAAAAGGAGACAAAGCAAATGTCAAACTGTGTTCCCCTGAACTGGGACTGGGGGTGCAGGGGTGGGGGCATGTTGGTATCATGGGGAGGTAATGCGAAATTTGTGTGTGTGTGTTTGTGTGTATGTGTGTGCGTGCGTGTGTGTGTCTGTGTGCTGGCAAGGGTTTAAGTGTGCGAGCAGATGTGTGCAAACACACGTTAGTGTACTTATGCGTGTGTGTTTGTATATGCAATTATCAGCTTCATCAGACATTACCTTGTCACAGCTATCTCCCCCTGTCGCCCAACTATCCCTGCAAATACACACACACACACACACACACACACATACACAAGTCTCACAAGGCTTGATACTTAATGCATGGGGGAAGGAGGGTGTCTGGTGTTACTGTGGGGCCCTAAGCCGGTTAATGACGCCGGGCACCAGAAGCCCCACAGATGGCTAATCTAACCATTGTCTTCCCCACCCAGCCCCTTGGAGCAAACTCTCATCCCATCGGCCCCCCCATGCAGCATGCTACTGTTTACCCCTATTCTAACCAATTCTAATCCTGTTTAGCAACATTCTCAGAACTCTGAATGGCCTTTCCCCCTACCCTCTCCTCTCTCCTTTTTCTCTACTCTCTTCTTTTGTTTTTTCAAATGATAAAACGGGGCGGCTGGGTGGAGAAGGGCCACGGTTATCCTCGCTTGTATAAAAGGAGAGATAGGGCCACTCGGGAAGGGGAGGGGGGCGTGAAAGCACAAGCAAGGGTGGGAAGACCTTGGAATGTTCAGGGTTTCTTTCAAGGCAAGTTCATGCCCCAGCTAATTAACAATTATGCTTCATAGTTCTTGCATTTACTAATATGCAGGGATGATGGATATGGTGCTGACATTTTCAGCCTCCTGATGCTGCTCCCTGAGCCTCCCTCTCGTTTTCCTTGCATCGTCTGTCACTCTAAGTCCACTGTGTCAATCTGGGGCCCAGTCTGGCTGACTGATACTCCCAGAATTCCTTTCCTTCTATCTGGAGGGAGGTGTCTGTGTGTGAGGAGGGCATTGTATGTAGCATATAAAAAGGCCTCACTCCTAAATCCATTGCTCCTAGTTGCACATACACATAACCAGACAACTACGCACGCACGCACGCACGCACGCACGCACGCACGCACGCACGAACACACACACACACACACACACACACACACACACACACACACACACACACACACAACACACACACACACACACACACACACACACACACACCCACACACCCACATACACACACACACACACCCACATACACACACTGGCTATCTGTAACCTCCACCAAAGCGAGAATGTCACAAAGCAGCCTAGAGAGGATCAGTGGATTGGGCCTGTGTGTTCACGTTGCCCTCTCTGCTAGTCTTTTCACTTTTGTTTCCATACATATCAAAGCATTTTTCAGTTCTTTTGCTCAGCCTGCTAATATGACACATTGCCGTTTATACTGATTTGAATAAGTGGATAAGGGGCACAAAGGCCCACACAGAATAGGGAATGACTTGAAATGCTTTCATCGCCCGCTGAAAAGGACATTGTTACTGTCCGACCTCACTGCCGAGTTCCAGAGGCGTTTCAACAGCGCAGGGAGATTACAGGCGACGAAAGAATCCACTTAAGATGTTTTGTTTTGTATGTCTATCTTTTCTTCTCCTCCTATTTGCTCAGCGGTGGACTTATGAAAAGGAGGAATTATACACAAATGGGATTGCTGTCTATCTGTTGCACCCAGGTATTGGCACGCTATGACTTCAAAGGCCACCGGAGTGCTTTGAAGTGTAGCTTGAAGAGAGACACCTGTTTTTTTCTTGTTGTAATAATTGTTCAGCACACTGATACTTAACACCCCGTCGAATGACAGGCTTGGATTCTGTGAACATGACAATCGGTCTGGGTCACAAAATCCTCATATCCAGTGACGTGGCAGTGGAAAGAACATCAGCAGCACAGCAAATGATACCTAACTAAAGCAGCTCCCTAATCTCTGGTCAGTGTAGATAGCTGTTCATGAAATATGCGCTGAAATACAAACTGTGATCTAATATTTAAAAAGATTTAATTCACTTGCATCAAGTAGCTCCAGTAATTTATTGCACTAATGCAGTGTCAGCAGCCACCTTCTGCTATCATGAGCTATCATTTTCCCTTCAAAAGCCTTGTGAGAAGCAGTTCAAGTAATTAAAAAAATCTACCATGAGCCAACACAGCTGCTGTCTGCGTACTGTACTGTACTTTTTCTTCACTCTTAAATATTCAAGACGTTCTGAGGCAACCTTTTCGTTGAAGGGTTTAAGATGATGGTGAAGGTCTTGACTATGGGGAGGACCCAGTGGAGTGGGTCTGCCTCAGTTAATCTGCAGCCATACCTGTGACTTCTCAACCTCACCTGCGAAGATGAAAATAAAAGGGTATTATGTTTCTGACCTCGAGCCAAGCGTATGCACTCCTCACCCCACCCGTCGCGCCCAATCTCTCTCAATTGAAAACTCTGAAAGCATTTCTCACATACCTTCTTCTATCACCTTGCCTCATCTTCTTTTCATACAGTGTATGCTTTTATCCAAAGGATAGAGGAGTGCATACATTTTTAGTATTTGTATTGCATCTTCAAATTGAAACCCTGCAGGAGTAAAACCTCTTCTTCTCATCTTTCCTTCACTCTCTCTTTTTCGCTACAGCCCTAAATCTGAGAGACCTTCAGTCTCATAAAATGCTTCAGTCTAGTAAATCAACTCTGAATACTGTAACCATATATTAGTACATTATGTTAAAAACAGTTCTAATATTTGTCATGGCAAAAGTGCTAGCAAACAATTTTCTGCTTTCACATCCAGCAGACCCAAAGTATTAGTATTCAATTGGTGTCATGGTCACCTGATGTATCAAATCTTTTTAGTTGAAAATAGTTGCTTTTGGGAGAGAATAAGAGCTGCTGAAGCTCAAACATTCAGCTCAAAATATGGCTCTAAAGAAGAAACTGTGGGTTTGGGTGATAATCCTTTGCAATTCATTCAACCAACACCAATCTCATTGCACAAAGTGTATTGATTCAATTTTAATATGGCATATATTAATTAATGCTGACTAGTCATTAAAGTCTGGACTGTAAAGTCACTTAAAACAGCTTAAACCAACAGTTTTGAAGTTTTACTTCCCATTGTTGTCCTCAGATAACATTCTACCATTGCAAAACAAGAAATAAGTTGTTGTTGGATCTATGAGATTGTGATACAATGCTGACTCTGCACAACATTTTCATATCACACAGTTCTATACAGTATATCTGATATAGAATTATTAAAACACATTTTCTGAAAAATATCAGGAATATAACTTCATAAGAAGCTACACTGTTATATATGTGCAGGATGCAGAATGAGGAAGCAGTGGACCGCAAAACAAAACCTCCTAATTTTGCTATTATCAGCTCTTCCTCGTTTTAGTTTAACATTGACTTGAGGCCAAATTTTGTTGCTCACAAAAGAAATAGAAACTGTGCTTTGCATAAGCTTGAATTCATGTAGTCAAAGTTGAAGATAAGTATATACAATCATCCTCTATCCTTACCTCTATTATTGTATCAAAATATTCTCAGTTCACCTCAGCTCCTTGTTTTTTTATGTTCTTCATTTTTGAGCCCAGGGCACATTACTTTCATTTTAAGGCATTCTGCTCATTCTGGAATTTCATGAGCCCAATCTGCCATTACACAGGTATCCCATCCTGCAACGTGTAAAAGAGAATGGCAGGCCAGCAGCATCAGCAACATGAATCTACAATGTGGTTTCCAAGCTGAGTAATAGGAAGTCTCCAGCACAAAGAGAAGCTCTGTTCCCCCACTGATGAGGCAGCACAAACTGCCAGCCCCCTCACTGAATCATTCCTCTAGTAAATGTCCTTCACCATCGGCTTTTATGCAGCACAGCTCCCTCGCCCAGACTTCAGGCACTGTAAACGGCAAGCAGGGTCAGAGTAATTGAAATCATTAATCGTGTTTTATTCCACTTTGGGGCAAAGTAAGCTTGAATTGGAAAGAGGTAGGTAATGGCTTTGGATAATGTACAAGTCTTTGAGGGAAGCGAATGAAACAATATTGAGTTGCATAGACTATTGAGTTTCAAAGGTGGGATAGTTGTAGATCATGTATTATTATGCTGTCATAATAAAATCATTGATTTATCTTTTCGAATTAATCTCATACTGTATTGATTTATCGCATTAAATTAAAGTCACAAAGACATAAAACGATAGAAGAAAGCAGAGGCCCCCTCACATATTCGCATACACCTTCGAATCTCTTGTTATCAAAGTTAAAATGTAAAGCAAAGGTAAAGTAGTACTTTGACAGTGTCATGAAAATCTGAATTTTATATTGCCCTTTATATTAATGAAATGTGTACTGCACACTGACATTATCACCCTTAAAGACCAATAGTTAAAAGTAAAAAAACAAATGGACAGTGACGATGAACTCACGCTGAAAGTAACAATACACTCCAAATAGGATCAGAGCTTCCTGTACTGTTTGATAAAGCTGGTTCCAGGAACCAAAACTGAGCTGTTTTCCTGTAGAGTTGACAAAGATGGACAGCCCAAGCAACTTAACTTTTCTGATTTAAATTAAGAAAAGTAACAGTAAAATACAATAACCATAATTCTGTTTTTTCATGTTGGCTATGGTGTTGTATCTTCATCATATTGAAGTTTATACACCTTCAAAATCAACTAATCATTACCATAATCTACTCACAGTTAACCTTCCCAGAGCCCACAGCAGTAACTACTGTCATATATAGACCAGACAGGTCTTAGGTTCAAAGGTGACTGTCTAGTTGATTGCATGTCCATGTCTAGAGCACCCTGGGGTGCAAGGGCACAATATGTCCTGTACCCTAATGATAGATGAACAGCATGCTGACCTCTGGCGCCATGTTCCCAGTTTGTTATGACCTCATGATATCCCCCCACTGGCTCAGACAGACCAACAATGTCAGCTTGTGTCTAACCTTTCTCCACCTCACCATGCTCAAGTTTCAACATTGATACATGCGCTGGATGAAGACTCTTAAATGTGGTGGAACATTCATCCATTCAAACTGGTCACCATGCACAAAAATGTTTACTCTGTCCCTCCCTGACCATAGCACATGCTCATTATCATATTTCTCTGCCTTTGTCTAACCCTCCTCTCTCCTCCTCCTCCTCCTCCTCCTCCTCCACCCACATGAATGAGACAAAAATATTATTTTGATGCAACAGCATGAACATAAGAGTCTGTAATAATTCCTAGTGTGGGTTTTAAATGTGTAAAAATCCTTGTATTTTTACAGCTACATATTTTGTAATAATGTATTACAAAAGGTTTCTAAAGGTTCAAATAAAAAATTCTGGGCTTGGTTTTGAACACTATCATAACTAAGTGAAGACTAATGTAAAGTGTTAGTCTAAAAATGCATTGACTTGGGGCCAGTGCTAGGCTTTTTCTTTTGGTGTGGTGGTTTTATTTATAGTTTACACCAGCTAAACAAAGCGGTTTTTAAAAAATTATGTACAAAAATGAACATAAATAAATAAAATAAATTTGTAAAAAGAACATAAAAAAGTCATAAAACAGTCAAAAAAGTAAAAGGCTTGGCCCATGACTATAGCACCTGAACAATAAAAACAACCATCAGTCTAATTCTCCTAACATAGAAATATAGACAATATAAATTGTTTAGGGTACTATAAAGAGACTATGCTCTGAAAAACCTTGAATGACTACTGTTAGCAGGTTAACATGCTAAAGTCAATGTGTTCACTATGCTAACTTAGCCTCAGGCTTTTATGCAAAGTAGTGGTGTAATAATTGTTAGCCTAACTATACAACTAGAACTACAACAACTCTACTTGTCAACTGGTTGGAATTAATTATAAAACAGCAGACATATTTAAATTTTTTGCTTTGTTTCTATACTTTTAAAAACTACCTGACTAAAATTGTACATCCTTTTTTAAATATCAATACCTGCAGGTCTTCTGATCTTTCATTTAAACAGAATTATTGCTTGATGCTTGTAAAACTTGTATTTAATAGCTTTGCGGTGAGGTTGGGTGTGTTTTGAGGATGTGGCAGGTTGAATGCCTCAGGACAAGGCAAAGCCTGCCTGCATACTTAGACTGTGTGGCATGGCTGGGCAAGCCTTGAGCACTAACAGGAGATGTAGAGGGATTGCTTCCCTCCCATCATGCCAGCTGGCGCACCTGTACTTATCAGGTTAACTGGCTTGGGACAGGTTGAATTGTGCTCACTCACTGACACGCGGGGGAGATTAACAGCGAAGGTGAGAGAAAGACAGTTGTTTCTGCGTTGCAGTGTCTCTTTTTAGTTGTCTAGACAGTTTGTTTTTTGGTTTGTTTTGTGTGTTATGTCTGTCTTTCTCATATCTCTTCGACTAATCAAATCAGTGTAAAACGTGGAAATGACAATAGCAGACGAGACTGGAGAAACACAAAATATTCTTGTCCATCTAGTTTTTGTCACTCCCACTTCCGGACTGGCATCCAAATACAACCATGACGACAAAGTTATGCAACGCAGATACATGTAGAAGTTTTGCTTTTCACCCTCGACAGCATTAGCAGAGGAGCTGAGTGGGGGCTGAGCCCATGCCAAGATTCAATGTGTCACCTTGACTATGTTTTTGATTCTTGCAAATCTTAAGTAATTAGTATGCCTCCCACTGGCAGCAGCCATGAATAGAGGCATTATGTTTTTGGGTTGTGAATGCAATAACTCAGTAATGCCTTGAGGGAATATCTTCAAAGTTGGTATAAACGCTCAACTGGACTTCAAGGATGAACTGATTAGATTTTGATGGTCAGAGGTCAAAGGTCAAGGTCACCATTACTTCAGAAAACCAATTTCTTTCACAATTTATGACAGAATTTAACACAAATATCCAGTAGGTTAAAATAAGAAATGGCATTTTATATCAAAATGGTCAAGGTCAACTTCACTGTGACATCATTTTGTTCTGCAAAAACATTTCTGGCCATTATTCAACGCTGTAACTCAGGAACAGAAGGGGAGACCGAGATCATATTTCCTGCAACTTGGCAAAGGCAAACAACCACGAAACGATAATTCTGTTTTTTCAGTCTTGTTGTGTTGCATTTACCAGACATCATGAAGGTCACTCTGCTGTGATCTTTGGATGGCCCTGAAACATTTTCAGTTTTTTGTTGACGAGGTTTGCGTTTGTGTTTTTCAAACATTAAAATGTGCAATCATCTGTGAAATTGACAAACTAAGCAAGCTAAACCAACTATGCAACTTTAAGAAAGATTATGTGTACAACACTTACATGTACTGTATATTCTACCAGATTGCTCAAAACTTACGCAGACTTAGCTGGTTACTAAAAATGACAGCAATGAGTAATAAAGGTAAACATAACTTTATACCATGGTGCAATAAAATAAATGACACTGTAGCTTTACTTCAGATAGATTAAATTCTACAGATTGATGGTTCGGACAGGTTCTTGTTGCCAAATCCTCAGTCAACAAAGTACTCACTAACCTCCACAACTTTCAAACCTCAAACAAATAAAGTTTAACTTTCACTGATCTTAAAAAAAAATTGTTTAAAAAGATCTTTCCATGTTTCACAAGGTTAAATGTTTTTTATGTTTAACACTGATGAACTCCTCAGAAATTTAATGAATTTCCTACAAACTAATCCGAATAGCCTTTCTTCAGAACAGCAATTATCTGACTAAACTCCCTTCCAAGAGGTGTGTGAACCCATTTTGTGGCCTGATTGAAGGCTATTCATCATAGTTGGCAGTTTCCTCTATTCTCCACCGTGCATGTATGTGTGCGCTTTCACGTTTTAGAACAGGGCGTAACGGTTTATGCCTGTATTTACTGCTCAAGGCAACTTTAGGGGTTCTTGGCTTTCATATGGAAGACATTCAGTGCTCAGGGAATACATACAAAGTATGGTATTTGGTTATTATGTATCTGATTTTGGTGACAGTGAAAATATTCAAATGTATCTCTCTCTTTGTCACGGACGCTCAATGGTAAATTGCAGCCTTCTCTTGGTAGAAGTATTATGTTGCACTGTACTACATTCAACTCGCCAGCTAAATACAAAAAGTTACTCCAATATTAGCTTTGCAGTAACTAAGTAAGCGGAATGGAAAAGATGTGCAAATATGTGCTCATACATTACTTGTAAATAAGCAATAATAAGAGAAAATGTAGGAAGCATTCAAGTGAGCAAAGCTGTAACAGTGCATTGAAACGGGGGTTAGAATCTACAGTATTAGCGCAGCACAGCCAACATGGGCAGTGTGTTTCCTGTTGGCTACATTGATTGCATGCACACTTAATTTCCTCAGTCATGAGGTTGTGTCTGCAGGGAGGACGCAGGATGAGAGAAATCTGCGCTAGGAGAAAACACCATTGAGGGAAGAAACAGCATTAACCTACAGTATGTCATAATTTCCCGATTTGAGCAAACATGAGCGCTCTTGACCCCCAGAGCAAAGGGCAGATGGTGATGGGGATTAAGATGAAGGCAACGTTCAAGGGAGGGAGGGGCAAAGGCTTGGCAGATCAAATGAGGAGGCAGCAGGAAAGGGAGGGTAGTGAGAAACTAGTGTCCTTTTGGGAGCTTAACTGTGTTTTTTTTTTTTTTTCTCTATGCCATAACAAAGACATATTACCATAATCACCACTTCTCCACTACCATCAAATCGATTCAATTCACCTCCACTGTTCTCAAAGTCCTGTGGGAGAAAACATCAGTATCTTTGCGTTCAAGGTGAACTGTGTGTGCTCTTGTGTGCAGAAGTGTGTGTTTGTTTGTGCATATAATGTGTGCGTGAAGGCTGCAGTTCTTTGAACACTGTGTCTGTGGGTGTGTGGGTGTGTGTGTGTGTTATGTGAGCATGTATGTTCCCTGGCAGAGGCAATAAAGTCTGGCAATAATCACCGGTCCAGTGAGAGGGTGTCCTGAGGAAAAATTGGCTCAGCCGGTAACCACAGCCACATTATCTCAACTACACACAGCAGCAAGTTAACAGTGCGAGAATTGAGCTTTTGACCAGAGGGTCGGCAGTTCAGACCAATTTGGAAAGTCTAAACAGGAAGGTGTACGTGATATCTGTTTGCCTCTCAAACTGTCATTACTATTTGTCTGCCCTTGAGCAAGGAGACGTGACCCCCTAAGTGCTATAAGGGAGACACAAAAATAATGCACGTGGGTCAGCTCTTAGAGATATGTGTAGGAGAAATGTATCCAATTTATCCAATCACTCTTTGACAGCATCAAAAACAAATGTTTGCTGTCCTGGCACTTTCTGTGCCTCGTTGTTACTTGGTGCAGATTTACTGCAATTAATTGAATTGTAGATGGCACGTTGAGAAATTTCAATTAGACCTAGCATAGGGCTTTAAAGAAAAACTTTAGGTATGTAAACCATATGGCAACATCAAAAGGTTTGGTATCAGCCCCTCAGAATCAAAGCACTTTTTTTGATGCACCACTTTGTAGATTGAGGCATAAAAGGAGGATAAGTGGGTACAGCAATTCAGTAAAATTCAGTTAAATCAAACATGAACCAAATCAATTGCTACTGTGAGTCTGAAGGTAGATGTTTCCTTTAATTTCCATGCAGCTCCTACAAATTTCTCTATATATGATATATTCATAGTTAAGGGTTAGAACACAGTAGAAAATCAAATCAAAGTAAAATATAAAATGTAACACTCACCTACATACTTTCTATGGAAATGAAGAGAATTGAATAATGTGTCATATTACATTTATTTTGTGTTGTTGAACCCATTTTGTGAGGTACAGGTGCAGCTTCTTTTCAGCTCAATAGTACACAGTGTGCCAGGAGAAGTGATAGCTATTGGATTGGGCTCTGCCTGTGCATGTCTTCCAACTGTCTGCCATGCCTCTCAGCCCATGTGATGGTTTTTATCACATCACACGGGACCACTGAAGCATGTGTGGGGTGGGAGGTGTGCTTGTATTGTTGTTGTCAAGCATGTCTAGAATTTTTTTTTTTTTTTTTTTTTTTTAACCTGCCGCTAATCCTTTTTTCTGCTCCTGTCAGGCAGGGATGGCGTTCATATGTCAACAAAGCAAAACTGCCTCCTCTGAAGACATGCAAACATTTGCAGCTGAGTATGAAGACATGAAAGTAAACATGAAAAAACTGGAGGTACAACCACACGCAGTCCCACCCATATGGGTTGACTCACACACAGAGGTCACCCATCTGGTATGGGTACAACCGTGTAAAAGACACAAAATCACAACTTGAGAGCAAATGATGTTAAAATTCAGTAACTAAAACTTGAATTTCATTTTCTTTTACTAAATTAATAATTTTACTAAAATGTGAATTTTAATTACTAAACTCCTTTCTATGGTGACCCGTAAGTACATAATTCATACAAGACTGAAAGCACAAACATTAAAGGAAATATGTTCCAAATCTGGAAAAGCAACAAATACAAGAACACATGCAAAAAAGGGAAAACACATGCAACAAGAAGTGCTACACCAGAAATGCTCCAGGATGTTAGAGGGAGTGATTTATGCATAACAGCAGTGTTACAGACTTTTTTTGGGGAAAAGGGAATTTAACTGACAGTGAGTGTAGTGAGTGAGTGTAGGCAAATTTTAACACCCTAAAGGAAGATAAGATGGACAGGCTGCGAGCTGCTGAGATGATCACTTTTCTGAACAGCCAAGTGGGTCCTCCCAATGCCAAAAACACCAGAGCCCTATTTGGATAACCTGACCCCATGTTTGAAATCTAAATGGTTGCTTTCTTAACTGAAATAAATTAAACTTAAATGTTAAGTTAGGTTAAATACACAAGCAAAAGTATCTTCATGACGTTGCTGTTAGAAATCAAGCCCATCACTTCCCCCAGCATCCCTGAGCATTCTTTTTTTTGTTGTTAGTTTTTTTTGTTTGAATGTCTGTACTTGGTCTCTTGTATGTGTTTTATCCTCAGGGGGCCACCATACTTTCCAAATATCATGCCACACTGATTGTTGTAAAAGCTACAATAGCTGAAAATCACTGGCTTTGTAATTAAAGCTTCTTCTGTAATTGCACACCAATATACTATAACCATCAAGTGTGAGATTAAGGGGGAAGGGATTAAGGGTGGAACAGAGGAGGAGAACAAACAGGCCATCACTGCTCTCAAAGCCATTTCCCCTTAAAGTCAGGAATTTTCTTTCTCTTCTATCAACACTTGCAACATAGGAGTGGAATAACAGTGCTTCACAAATTAGCACATTGTAATCTTGTTATAGAAACTGAGTTTATGGGCAGCCTTTGATGTGTGGAGCATAGCTTTTATTTCACATTTTCCATGTGTTTAATATGACGGCTCTAACGATGTAGAATGTAATGAGAGGTAATTGCCAGCGCTAACTATGCCTCTATCGAAAGCCTTTATTGTTCTTTATTGGACACCATTTACACCCTGATAGCACACTCTGCTAAATTAGGCTTGATGCAAATCTTTGTTAATGAGCGATATGTGGGCACTGTGTGATTAGGCTTGTTTCAATACAGCTATTAAACACAATGCTCACTGGTGTAGCATGAGGCCAACAACTATCCTTAAAGCGTGAATATCTGATTAGTTTATTTAAATCTGTGTCTAGTTTAACAGAGCGATGGTTTCTCTGTTTGCCAGCTGTCCTACATATTTGCTTTCACAACTGCCCTCCTCCTTCATGGAAAAAAAGAGGGCACATTTTACCCAGGATGCTTCACGATCTGGCCTTTGTGTGACCCTGTCCGCCATGTTGCGAGTGTCTGGCCGCGGGCGGGGTCACATATCGGTCACTTTTCGTCCAATCGGTATCCTCTGCTGTGACTGCCTGGCTGTGATTGGTGCAGAGACTGGGCCTGGTGACGCGATTGGAGTAGAGTCGCAGAGTGAATGCAACAGACATAACGGCAAAACCCCCCCCCCCCCCCCCCCCCCCCCCAAAAAAAAAAACAACAAAAAAACCCAGACATAATAAAGCCAGTCTCTTAATCTGAGAAATCGGACAATGTCCCACTTTTCATGATTCATCTTATTTTGCTGGAGTGTTCCCGCTGCGTTTGCCTCACACTCAAGCGGCGTTTTTTTTTTACTCTTCGCCTTTGTCTCATGACAACTCCGAGCGACTTGTACTGTTAACAGGTCAATGGCGGTGCAAGGAGGTGAAGCTGAGTCCGTAATGAGTTGACACTTGGTTCCACATAAAAACACCTCACTGGCCTTCGAACCCACACAGCTGTGAAGCCCACAAGAATGCTAGCACATTATCCAACGCCCCCCGCTGCCTCACCTTTGTCTGCCTGCCACCTGACATTAGACTGCTTCACTTTGGCCTTGTTAGAGGTCCTCAGTGAGGTCACGGGGTAAGACTGGACACCTGTCAGCAGACGTAAATGGCTAGTTTGTGAGTGAACAAGAAATTCATTTTTCCCCCTTGATCTGATTTTTATAGTCATTTATAGTCAAGTTTCTATGAAATACATATCCTTTGTTTAAATAAGATTATAATGCGGATAGAAAACCAACATTTTTTTTCCAGCTACTGGAAACTGGTGCAAGGTTTTATTTTCCTTTTTTCTGTTTATCTTCCACCTCTAGACAGCTGAGTTATCATTTTTCCTTCATTTTAACAATATTTTGTGGTTTGTGTGGGGTGAATATTTTCCCCTCCCGCTGGCTGTGTGATGACAGTATTTTCTATTGTTTTAGGCTGCGTATTTTGGGTACTCTCTGATCAAATCTGTTCAATATTTAACTCACAGGATGCACTGGAAAGAGTGGCTTCAGAATATCTCATTGGGTGGCCAACAGAAAGACATCCTGGAATAATCATGATCTTAAAATAAAACAGAACGAGAAATAGTCATTATTTGGGCAATTTTCTATCATTTTATTTTTAATTTACAAGGTAATTAAATGTATTTATTCATTTATTTTTATAATATTTTTTTTACTATTAATATTATTATTATTGTTTTTACATTTAATAGCATTTCCCCTGCTACACTTTTTCTAACCCTGTATTGCAATGTGTCAAAATATTTAATATCGGTTGTTTCTGTGATATCTTGTGATATCGTCTATCTAAGTAGAAGAATGGCAGTACAAATAACACAAGTGCCAAATTTGGAAATCACTTCCAAATGGATGATGTCAGAGAGACAGACAAAATTAATATATTTTGTGATTACCATGGCAATAATCCCACATGTAATTCCTGTGGTCAGGTATGTGTTGCATGTCTGAGATGTTAAATTATGAAAGTTCTCTAAACCCACTTAATTATTGTAGATACACAATAATACAACATTGTACTGAATTTTCAAGAGAGAGAACAGATAGTTTGTAATTATTGCCAAGCTTGGACGCTGACGCATTCTATCTCTGGCAATAAGGAGAGATAAGGCAGAAGCTGTGAATATGCTCTTTTCAATTCCATGTTCTTTTAACATGGTCCTCTCAAACTTCCTCAACCATGCCGGACTGTTTTTCCCTCCGTAAATCAAGGACAGTGGGGAGGACGAGGTGTGATTGCTTTCACACCCAGGAAATAATCACACCGGACCTGCCACAGCTCTGATTAAGACTGATAAATATCGACGAGCAGTTAATGAGATGTCAGGCAGGAACAAGGCCCTTCCCTTCATGCCTACTGATGACACCAATGGAGAGGAAAAATGACCTCGACTTGGCAATGTCATGACCATCTTCCATAAGCGCAAAGCACAAGCTATTAATTATCCTTAGTTGGTGAGCAAAATTATGGATGGCGCACCTGGGTTATTCACATCAAAAATATAGTGGCTAGCAGATGCTTGTTTGGATATTATTCTTCATAATTACATCAGCTAAACTGAGAATAATTATTGTTCATTTTCATTCACTACAGTGCTTTTTTTGGGGGGGGGGGGTAACAGGTTCAGACAGGCATGTAGTCAACAAAAGGCTCCTCAATTAGCTGATTAAAGGATTATCTTAAATGTTTGTCTCTCATTGACTGTGCTACATAGAAGTAGATGCCGATCACCGAGCTTAAAGATTAAAACCTATCAATAAAATTCAAATACATACAGATTAACATTCCTATACAGAAGGCATTTATGTTTTTCGTTAGTGTAATGACACAGCACTATTTTTCAAATGTAAACATGCCTGAAGCCCTTTGCAAACACCGCAGTACACAAAACACCCTCAAAGACACAAACGCAAGCTCGCTAGACGTCTGCTGAACTGAGATGAGGACACGAGCTCAGCGGGGAGCTGGAAAAAAGTAAATTCATTATCTCACCAAGCATCATGTATGCATTGCTGCATGTGTGAGCTCTATTCCCCGGAGCAGCCAGCCCCAATGTCAGTGCGGTTTCATACTAGCACGTGATTTATGTGTCACCGTACTGGTATTACGCTCTGTTTACAGTAAATTAAGGCTCTATCTTTATAACTGCAGCCATGAGGACATCTTATCTTCCCAGGGCGGCATTTTGATGTGCCTGTTCAGTGGCCTCACAGCACCTGAAGGCTGCCATACCTCTCACGTGTGACAGATTCCCACCAACTGTCCAGCTTTGACCGTGAACTCCAGGTCACCCCATGGTCCCTGGGCGCAGTCCTGACGAATATTGTTTCCCTGGCAGACGTGCTCAACTCATCAGACAGAAAGACCATGCAGCTGCACCCAAACACCCAACAATAGGATGCTTGTTCTGGGGCAGAAAAGGCCGGGACCCCTTTTTTTTGGGGAAGGGGGCGATGTGAGCGGGTGGTCAAATATTTCAGGGGTTTTGCAATAGGATAATCCTCCGAGATGCTGCTGTGAATGGAGGCGCTCGTCTGCAAATTTCAGGAGCATTTGACAAAGTAAAAAACTCCTCCTTCCATTATAGAAATATGTAACTATTGAAGATTAACCCGCTCCATGTTCTGCCCAAGCACTTTCATATATGGCTATTTCCAAAAATTCTCTCTCTATGTATTTTTTTCAGTTTCTTTCTTTCTATTTTTAATCAATTTATATGAACTCATGGCTACTAAAGGGAGAAACAAGCTGAAATCAGTGGAACATAATGTATTGTTAAAGTAAAATAAATTATTCACAAAAAAAAAAAAAAACACTGGGATGTGATAATCAGTTCGGTCAGGTCTGTATGAGTGCGTGTGTTGGGGGCGTTGAAGAGTGGTACAAAAGAAAGAGAAAAACTGGACTGAGCTGCTCTAATCAGACAGGAATATAATTAGCATCGTCATGACAGACAGCAAAATAATACAACAGCAGCACAAAATGTGATGCATGACACACCAAAATTTGCACTTTAGGGATGACAATTAAAAATGCAGTTTCTGGAAAAGATGTACACGTTTTGAAAAAAAAAACCTCTCTGATGACTCATATCATGCAGATCTCTTATTTTTTGTTATAAAAATTAAAAAAATTATTTGATTTATTTATTTACTTTCGTTTCACAAAGCCCTTAACTAAAGGAAGGAAATAAAGGTGCAGACAAGCACACACACACACACACACACACAGATACACACACACACACACACACACACACACACACACACACACACACAGATACATACACAGAGGCACACACACACTTCTTTGTTGGAAGTATTTGCCAATTAGCAAGTTGTGGAGTTGGAGTGGTAATTAGGCTTTCCAGTCGGCTGGTGTCTCTGCACAGCTTAGCTGAGACAGGTCCGAAGCTAAACGCCTCGCTATTTGTCCAGCAATTATGTCAGGTCCCCATGTCACACTACAGACGTGACCAATTAGCTGTGCCAAGCCTAAGTGAAAGAGAAGGATTATGGCAGAGGAGATGGGGCAGGATGAAAAAGTAGACAGGGAACGGGTGTGGGGGTGTCTGGAGCTTGTGAGGGGGGAGAGTGAGGGATAGTCTGTGGAGAATAACAGAGAAGAAAGGGAGACAGAGTCTGGCTTTGAAAATGAGGGGCAGGAGTGGGTAAGGAGGGTGTAAGGGAGCGGATTTCTTTCTTTTTTTTTTTTTTTCTATAGCTGTATGATCATGTATTGCATTGATCCTCGTCCTGACCGACATGTGGCTAAGACATGCTAATGCATAGCGATATTAATGCTAATGCCGCCTCACTGAACAAGTAGGGATAAGAAATTAATCTTTATTGACGTCTCAATAATTCTCCCTTGCATTATATGACATATTTTGATGAAAAAACAAGCCTGCATACAATCAATATTCTCCAGCTTGGAGTAATGTGACACTATGTCAATAGCCGTAGGAAAGTATACAGAGCTCTAGTTCATCTTGGCATTGGTCCATATTTACTTCAAACTGACAGATTATACTACGTATCAAGCACTGAAGGAGCACCCGCTATCTGGGCTAGTCAAAACAACTCAGAACTTATGATATGGCCCCGAATCTGTCTCGGGGCACATGCAGTATAGTCGTGGTTCATTTCTTTTTCTTCACAAGGGGTTTTTTAAGTTTCCTCTTCAAAAGTGCTGCCACGATGGAAAAAGTAGAAGCTGGTTATGATACCAAATGACAGGATAGAAGAAATTGCAGATTATATGTCTGTGAAATGCTGCTGGACCTTCAATACATGTCAAGCAAGTCCATCATCAGATAACAACAGTGGAGAACAAGGGGCTGTAAAAGTTGGGGAGATCTGAGATGAAATTTATTCTGCCTGCTGCAACACAAAGAGAACCCCACATAATCCTCTGTTGAAACTTCACCACGCGCATCTTGGGGGGAGCGTTTCGAAAATATCTGCTCTACCCAGACACCGAGACCGCGCGATCCAAGACTCTGAATTTAATTGGACAGGGAAAGGGAGAAGAGGGGAGCCAGGGGACAAGGCAAGGGGTGGATGAGGTAGAATCTATGATCTGAGCATCTTTCCCTTTTTTGCTGGAAAACAAGACTGCTGGCTGAGTGCCTGCTGAGATGAGTGGAGCTCATATTAATTAGTGGGCTTGAAAGACAATATGGGGAGCTTCAGTGTTGCAAGTTATTGACATAACTCTACTGCGGATTGCAAACTTTTTGATTTGATTGTGACAACATGTCTTGAAAACTTGCAAGCCTGAGAGCAAATCGACCCTGTTGTGATGGTAACTTTTGAAAAACTACATATGATTTGTAATTACGCCGCTGCATTTTTTTTTTTATTTTGGTATTCCTCTTGACAGATCTTTAATTTAAGTCAGCTAAATTTGGCAAACTACTTTCGAATAGTGGACTTTAACTCACAGTAACAACTCCAATATTGGCAAGAAACTTAACAACGAAAGGAGCATTAGAAATAGATGAACTCTGGGTAACTTCTCCCAAGGATCAATATCCATTCATCAGGTGCCTGTAGCTATAAAGATGAAATACAGCATTACAAAAAAATATATTTTTACAGACAGTGTTACACTAAACGTCCTCAGGCTTTTCCAAGGCAAAGGGAATAATGCAGCCTAAACCTGTCTGAAGCAAAAAAAAACCCATTAAATCAGAGATTTGGATGAAAAAATGAACAATCCCTACCTACAGGTACACTGAGCACATTAATAGAAATGTACCGAGTTGCACCTGGGAGTGTGGTGTGTTTATCTAAAGCTGATAGTTATCGGAATTGAGACTTTGGTGCCACTTAACCAACAAAAATATTTTACTGTGCCAACTGCTGAAAAACAACATGATGTCCTGGTAATGATTATAGGAATGAGAGACGGCCATAGATGATAAGCAGTGAAATTAAATGTTTGTCTTGGGCAATTGCTTGACTGAATAACATGTGTGTGATTATGAGTTGGCACGGTACCACATGTAGGGAACAATCTACTTCAAATCCACATGGATGAAGGATCAATTCAAAATGAAACACAAAGACTCAGTCAAGAGATCGGGTCACATTTCTTAAATAATTTAATTGCAAAAGGGTCTTTTAAAAATATTTCTACAAGAATGCATCATCATTTTTAGTAATTTGCTGTGTATGTCTGCACCATTAAATACATCTCAATGCTTTTCAAAGAGGAATTAACAATTGCATTTCTCTGCGCTTTATTCCGATCACTACACATGTACAGTACTCTCTGAAACATCTCGCTTCCTTGTACGAAGAGGGAGTTTTCAAAAGTGACCAAGACAGATTTGCCGTGAGCTTGTTGTAAGACTAAAAGAAAGGACAGAACCGCGTATATTTATTTAAAACAGACAACTGAAGAAAAGAAAGTTAGAAAGTTGCAAGTAAAAGGGCTCTGAGGGAGGGCGAGTGTGTGTGTTTGATGATCTGTTGAGGATGTAAAATAGGGGAAAGAAAGATGGAAGGAATGTTGGGATAGTTTGAATTCTATTGGCACACAAAGAGATAACCACATCTGACAAAGCCTAGTCTCTGCTGATCAAAAAATGTTTTTTGTATAAAATGGCAATCGTTTTAGTCCAAACACACACACACACACACACACACACACACACACACACACACACACACACACACACACACACAAACACAACAGTCCATCTTCGTTTTAGCAACTTGCAGTCAGGAAGATGAACAAATAAAAAAAAAAAAAAACACATGAGAGCGAGAGCTTTTCCTCTGTGTGTATGTTAAATATTAAACACTCCCAAGAATGTGTGAAAAATCCACTTAATGATTAATTGTTTGCAGTTGATGTGTCGGCAGTTTAATCATTTTAAGATGTGCAACAGTGCCAGTTGAGCTCATCTCTCACGGCTGGTTGACTTCAGTGAACACAACTCCAGATCCCGGCACACCATGTGCACCTCATCAATACTTCATGCAAACTCCAAAGCACTGCCATTTTTCATGAGTGGGTATGTCTGCCATCTGATTGTGTTTAGCACCGATGTGCTGCCCCCCGCCCCTCCTGCCCCCACACCTCACCCCAACCACCCCCACCCTGTTGACTGTGTCTTGTTTGGTGCCACATGCATGTTTGCAACAGTGGGGCTTAGCTGATTGAATGATTGAGCTGAGTGGAGGAAAAGGGAGTGATGTTGTATATTCCTGAGAGACGTTGAGTGAAAGTGAGCTTCTGATTGCATTAATTCTGCTCTTCTGCCATCTCCAAATGTGTACACTCCATCACTCTCCTTCAATCAAAATGCTGTTTTGCTTTGTGAAAAACAAAACAATTCCTCAGAAATGATATCAAGACAAAAAAATAAAAATAAAAAAAATAAAATAAAATGTTTGCTCATCTAACAGGCACTTTGAGCACATTCTCATCATCATGGTAGCGTATCTTGTTGATGGTACCGGCTCTGCTGATTCTGAGCCATCATATCAGAAATCAGAACTGACACTCTGATGAAAACAATTGAAAATTTTGGGACTTATTTCCTGTATAGTGTGAGTACACAACTGTTAAAACTACTTTTCGATTGTGTAGTACAACTGTTATTGGTTACTAAGCCTTTTAAAGAGTGTACTAGCGGCAGTGAAAACATCTGTACGTGGAATAAGATGAAACAATAGAAAATGTGGAACACATTGCTGTTTTGCATAATATTCTGCATGGCTTTTGAAGGGTCTTAAGCGTGGCTGAAAAAAGTAATATGGCAAGACACACTGCAACATCACGCTATCATTACACACCAAGCTAATAATAGTCACATTTTGCATTGATCAGGACCCAACCCAAACAATTTGGAGACAGGAAGATCACACCAGTGATGCAGCCCCATCCCTTAATCCGCTACCTTCAAACACCCCTCTGTCACAAGCGCAAATAGTACGGTCTCCTCGATGCAGCTGCTATCATTTAGGATGAGGAGGGGGCTGTGGGTGGGAGGTGGGGGGGTGGCCTGCAGATTTTGGCTGTCTGCGTGCCAGGGCTGTTGATCCTGCACTGTACTAATCATGAAGCAGCCTGAAACAGGATGATTGCAGGCCAGACAGGAAATGAAGAGAGATAATGATAGGTCAGCTCACCGTATGTCTACGCTCGCTGCATGCTCGTATGCCCGCAATGCCAGATTGGCTGCTGCATTAATCGACCTGACAGACAAAGACCAATAGGTTTCTCTTCTGACAGCACTGGATTCTCTGATGAGATCTCGTTGCAGAGGGGCAAACTGCAGGTCTTGTGACGGAGCGTCGCCTCTGGGACAATTGAAATGATTGGCAGGTAGACTGCATCATCTCTGTACCTTTCCCCTAATGACTCTTAACCGTCCCACATTAGATGGGTTGGGAGGATCCTATTGTTGGAGGTGTTGGCAAATAAGTACAATTAAACCACAGAGATACATCATAGTGGTCTGCGGGGGGTTTTGAATTGAAAACAATGTGCCTGGAAGACAATTAGTTACAGCTCAGGTTCACAAATGCTCTTTATGTTGAGACTGAGGATGGATTGGGGGAAGATTAACATCCAGTTCAGGCGGCACACACAAACTTGAGCACACCTACACAGACACTAACACTACGATGGATGGAGAGCAAAAGGGCAACATGTTAGCAGCTCTCTAACCATGGGGTTATCTCCTCCTCTCTCAGTCCTGACTCCCCCCCCCACCCATGTCTCTTCCTCCTTTTTCTTTCTGTTCATTTCACTCCGAATCATTTCACAACGACACTTCCATTTAGTCAAAACACCATTTTTCTTTTGTTATTTATCGTATTTTTGTTACAAAACATGTACAGGCTGTTTAGAACAACAACAAAAATACAATATCCAATTTATATGCAATTTCTTTTGTTTAATAGTCATCAATTCATTAGGTGAATCCTCTTGGAGTTTCTCTTCCTTCTGATTGTTCCAAGTCCACTGTCCCAAATGGCCTACAGTCCATCTGAGTGTTGGTGGGCGGGGGTGGGGGGGTTTGGCGGGCGAGGTACAAATAAATACATAGGGCAGGATGTCAAGAAATTAAAACAAGAATTTTGATTATTTCTAAATCCAGATAATAGTTAAGTAGAAAGTAAGGTGTCCGTTATGGTTTCTCTCATTTTCTGCATGATGCATATATATATAATTTTATATATATATGTGTGTATGTCCCAAGTTCATTGTTTTGGATTCAATAAAAAAGAATGTTTAACAGTTGTCCACAGAATATAGCGTAATTGTTTCAGATATATTTGCTCCTTGTCACGGTTCAGTTCATGCGTTAATTCTCCACAGTGGCAAATAGCGGAAGCCATACTGTACAGTATACTTGTGTGCAACCTGACACATCCACACATCCACGCACACTGAATCACGTACACTGAATCACACACACACACACACACACACACACACACACACACACACACACACACACACACACACACACACACACACAGACACAGACACAGACACACACACATACATACAAAAACGCACACAAAAGGCCAAGTGGTCTTTCTATAGTGTTGCCACAGTCCATGTCTCCCCTTAATCACATAAAGTGTCCAGTGGGGTTACTCAGGATTGGCCGGCCATTTTTAAACCTCAAATCTCCCAAAAAATTTGTAAGAAAGCCAAAAAAAAAAAAAAACAGGGGAAAAAAGAAAAAATGTAGTGTGGACAGACAAAAATAAAACATTTTTATGTGTAAAAACACACTTGATGAGCAGGTGATCCCAAGCTGTGGAACTATCCTAAGTCATTTCAGGTCAAAGTGAAGAGGTCATCTGGTGACCTCCTGAGGATTCAGCAGCCAAAACAAATGTCCAAAAATGTGGCTGCACTACTTTGACCTTCTTGACCTATGTCATGCTCTTAACCTTTGACCTCAGCCCGTCATATTTCCTCCTCCACCACCTCACCCGTCTCCAGCAAGTGCCCTTTTAGATAACACACCTTCAATATGAAGATGGAGAACAACACATGTGCACAGTAAAACAACTTCTATCAGGGAAAGAATTGTCCTCTATCTCCTGTGGGTCCAGAACACCTCTGTTTTTGTTTAGTTTTTTTTTTTTTTTTTTTATGTGTGTGAACATTTGTTCACTTTTTTTTTTTTTTATACCCAGGGTGTTCGTACTTTTACTATATATTATGTCCATCAGAGCTGGGCCGAGGGGTCAAAGGGAAGGGCTCTTGCGTGAGGATCAGTGATCAGACGTTTCAGTTACAGGGCTAAGGCCAACCTTACTAAAACACACATGCATGCAAACGTCAACCCACACCAGAGCTGGTGAGGCACGCATGGGATATAAGGGGGTTAACTCTTTCTCCTCCTTCAAAAACACACAAATTCTGATTGGATGGAAAAAGAAACAATGACGAATAACAAAAAAAGCAGAAACAGGAAATGGAAGTGGTAATGAAATAAAGAAAAAAAAATATTCAGAGGCACCACAAGCCAGTTTCATAGCGTCTAAGTGGCAGAGATGGGTCAGGCAGCTAGGGTTTTCCAATGGCTCTCTCTGGCACAGTTCCTCCCCCCTTTTCCTGTCTGGCTGTCCTTCGACTGCATCGGTCTGTGTGTCCCGTCGCTCACACCTGAACAGGAAGTGTTTGGTTCATCTGTAGTCTCATGTCCTGAATGCTACCAAGAATCTTCTTCTGATGGCCAGCCAACGTCACCCCTATCCGCAGCAAGTCCCTGTGGAGTGAGAAGAAAGGAGAGGAAAAATAAGAACAGGTGGCTCTGTTATTAAAAAAAATAACTAAAGTAGACAAACATCACATGTCAGAAGTTGAAGTGCAAATTTCACTTTTCACAAGTAAACACACACTCTACCAGGTAGGAACAAGGACAGGCAAGCACCTTGGCAATCACCCGTAAAATGGCTTCCTTAGGGTATGTCAACAAAATGGGGACACTCATCCAGCTACAGCGAATGTTAGTCTTAATGCGACATACTTCTGTTGCCCGGCAGGTGGGCAAAGCGGAGGGGAGTCAAAGCCATAATGTGATAGTTAATGATTAAAGAGCAAACTTAACTACTGTTCGACAGCTGGCAGACTTCACAGAGTCCACACCAGTCTGCCACTTAGCTAAAGAAACACAGAAGCGGAGGTTTTTTTTTTTTTTGCAATATATTAGCCAGATTACCCAGAATCCTGTCATTCATACTTAGAATGGGTCTGTGTGTCGGTAAATCAGCTTTAAGTTGGCCACTGTTGCACAACATTCTTCAATCAATGCTTAAAAATACTACAGCAAACAAGAATGGAAAATGTTAATGAGTCTTTTAGCCAAGGGCTCACACAAACTACCGCAAGTGTGATCTGTAAAGTAGAGGGCGTTAACCCAAGGTTGAGCAGGCAGTGGCAAAATATTACAATGTTGACATACAGTTGACATTACTACACCCTTAAAGAGGCCGGGGAGAGCGCACCTGCTTTGGCCGTCATTAGTCAAACGGCATAATCTAATCATCATGGTCATGTTGGTTTAACACTGCACAATAATATCACGAGAACCTCTCTTTTCCGCTCGCTTGTTTGATTTCCCTAGTCGATAGCTGAGGAGAGAGCGGACGGCGTCTGGGACAGCGATTAGCTGGCTGTTGGGGCTCTGCCACAGTCTGTGTCCTCTCCGTTCAGTTACACACACACACACATACACACACACACACACACAAACAGTGGATAATCTAATATTACACGCAGACACCATACACTCTGCTTGTCTCATTGACTTTGTGGCCCTATCCATTTGAGTCCAAAACTGTGCACCTAAACCCACACATGAACAAGCACACTGACGCACATACAGTACGTGCATGTGCGCTCACATCCTCTCCAAAGCCAAATAAGGGTGAATCACTGCAATTTCACACAAATAAATGGTGTTTTTTTTTTTTTTTTTTTCATATTTCGCCATCTCCATCAGCACAGCGATGGAGGATGAAATGATAATAAATGGGCACCATTAGAGGAATTACTGGCCATTAAGGGCAACAGAGAGCCACAGTACACCACACCTGTCAGCCTGGCCAAATTGAAACAAATTACCCCCACCTCCATTGCCTATTATGCAGCTAATGAGGATGATTTATTTATCATTATAATTTTAATTCATTTATTTGATCATCACTGGCCTCCAATTTCCATGACTTCCATTACATCATTTCCTGTTTGTAAACACGGCAGGAGGCGGGTGAGTCGTCAAGGTCAACTGGAGATCGTAGTAAAGAAGCACCTACAAGTGCTCGCTGAACGACTGTACTCCACTGTTTAACCATGCATTTGTTGATTATGTGTCAGATCTGCTTTGTTTTTGAAGCGGGTGATTGTTACTAGTTAAACCCCCCCCCCCCAATTACAAAATCCCTATTCTACAGTGAACCTATCCTGATTGGTCAATTACACACCAAATCACAGGAAAAGCATAGAAGAGTTTGTTTTCTCATTTCGTATTCCTACATAATCCCTCTCACGTCTCTCCTGGCAAATTTTGTTCCTGTAAATCTTGTTCATACTCACGCTCATTTTTAAAACTACTATTCTTCATACACTATAATAGCTGGGAACACATTACCGTAAAAGGCCTGATACTCTGTGTCTTCAAGGCAATGATTTATCTAGTTCAACAAATGCATTTCTGAACTGTCTGCTAAATGCACCAGAATGGTAAAATGTGCTTTATTTTCTTATGCTTTTTATCTGGTATTCATTTGATGTCTGAGCCCACTCAGAGCCCACTTTTCACATCTTATCATGTTTAATTTAGCCATGAGACTATTTTTATTCCCTCAAGGTCAATCTGTCTAACACTAATTTGACTCTCAAACTCAGCCCAGTCAATCACTTTAGGCCTGATTAGCTGGATCCTCTCTTTCTCTCTCTCCCTCTCTGCACTCACTCTGCTGTCATCTGGGCCACCAGGTCAAAGGAAGCAAATCCGGCGTTGACGAAGTTGTCACGGTAGCGGCTCATCTTGATGGCGTCCAGCCAGTCCCCCACAGTGGTGAAAGTGGTATAGTCTGGCACACAGCGGTCAAGCAAGGGCTGGGATACCCTACATGGGGGGGAGAGGGAGGGAGGAGGGAGAAAGAGAAACAGAGAGAGAGAGAGGGTTAAGGTCGTCACTCTACTGCCTCTACCGGCCAACCTCACCCCCAAACGCCCCCCGCTGAGCGCCACCTCTCCATTTCTCCACCTCTCCTCTCCCCTCTCCCCTCCTCTCCTCCACATGTAAGGAGATGTGTGCACATGTAAGGAGTTGGGTGAGGGCGTGGGCCGGGGTACTTTTATGACTGTGGAGAGACTGGCTGGAGGCTTGGGTGGGTGGGTGGATGCTGGCGCTGCAGCTGGTGAGGCGAGCTGGTGTGTGTTAGTAGAGCAAATGTCAAATCTGGTCTTGAATCATGAATAACACATTGTAATTTACATGGAACCAGATCAGATTTATATTAAGAACCTATAATAGTTTTCTATTTTTACAACAACAGGTGTCATAGTAACCAAGTGCGCATTTGTTCTTTTTTTTTTTTGTCAAGAATGCATTTATGTGGCAGTATGGAGATGTGCCTCATGAAACCCTAGAAATGTCTGGGTTGCACTCTTCCTGTTTGTTGGTTCCTGTTCTTCTGAGATGTCACTGTGTTGCAAGGGGACTGACAAGTCAGAAAAAACAAACTTGAAATCCAATCTGAGTGGTTGTATGGAGTTGCACTTTCAAACCACCAACAACTGTGGTTTGAATATGATCTGGGAAGATTGGATTTCATGCGGTTTAGCTGGTCAGCTCAAATCAGATTTGGGCTGCCGGTGCGAACATAGCTTAGGTCTATAAGCTATACGCTGTATAGTACACAATTACTGCATTTCAAATACATTCCCTCAAGATGCGTTTCTTTCTGACCAGGTTCCCTCGACAAAAGGATGCATGCAACATAATTCCACAGAGGTGGAAAGAAGTTTTGGGAAAATGGCTCATGATGGGAGAAATATCTGTGGAATGTAAACACAGATGTGTGTGGTTGCATATTTGGACTGACTCATGAACCTGTGGATGCTGACAATACATGGAAGGAGTGACTCACAAACCTGCATGCGTGTTTGACTGTGCATCTTTGTGTATATGAAACTATAACTTAGTAGTGTGTGTGTGTGTGTGTGTGTGTGTGTGTGTGTGTGTGTCTGTGTGTCTTTGTGTATCCCTGAAAATGTGTTTGAGGGTATTTTGCATGTTCCTGCACACCTGTTGACAATCTAAAAAAGGCCTTTCTAAAGAAGAAGCTAACCCACTGTGCTGATCAATGCTGCAGATAGAGGCCACCTTGGGAGTTTTAATAAAACTGCGCTGCTACAACTCCGAGCAAAGTGGAGCGGATGAACAAGAGAGGAGGGTGGAGATGGAGGGGGCGAGAGGGAGGTACGGGGGAGGTGAAGGAGGAGAAACAGATGAGGGACCAGGCGAAGAGAATGAGCACCACTGTCTCCCCTCCTCTCTGCTCTGTTGATCCCTGTCATCCTTTTTGATGGCATTAGATTCATTAACAATTAAAAGAGGAATGGAGAGAGAAAGAGGGAGAAAAGAGAAAAGGCATGGAGGGGGAGTTAATAACAGTGATACAGAGGCTCCATTGAGTGGTGTAGATGGAGTGATTTTTAATAAGGCCTGTGCTTCGGAGCCCAAGGCCTCAGGCCGTCGTTAACGCCAGACTCTGGCTCTTCTCTTAATGGAGTATTGTTAGCCCTCCTTCTAAAGTTGGCTTCAAAAGGGTCCAGACCATTCCCAGCCACATGTTAGCCACAAGCAGAAACACAGCAGGAAAGCTGGGTAATATTGTACGTTAGCTATTCAGACAGTTAAAGGCCAAGGCTAAATTCATGCTTGATTGCTGGGGCTGCCACGGTTTCACCACAGGGTTAGAGTAGAAAGATAAACACAGAAATGACTTGTGATGTCACCAATGCTCATTTCACTCTGTACGCTGCCAAGTACATGCAGTACACACAACTAAAGAACTTTGATGTCAGACAGTGTCAGCTAACCTCCAGCCACCCTTCAATGCCGACCAGGACGACAGTATCATCTCTCACTCCTCCCTTGTTAGGTTTGTCGGCAGGAGGCCACCTCTCCGCTGGCCCGTTTAAAATCTCGTTAGTGGCTAATTAAAAGGCGCTCCCATCTCTTTTTTGCATCGCCTTAATCGAGCTAATTAACCGCAAGCTTAATCTTCTAAGAACGTCACTCCGGTGGCCAACCGAGACCCTGGTTTCCCCCCTGAGCCCAACCAAGGATTGTCTGTGGCCCTCCCTCAAGACAGAAAGACCCTGATGCAGGGACAGATAGGTAGGTCACCCCCTCCTCTGCACTCCAACTCTGCCACCTTCTCTCCTCCAAATTCTTTCCAAGAAACAGGTTGCAGAGGAAGGTGGTGCAGCTAAATGTAGATGTGACATCACTGATTGAGCTCCCAGTCAGCAGGGGAGTTGCTTTAAGGGCTGCATTGAGCGATGGTAATTTGGATTTGCATAATGGCCCAGGCTGCATTTGTGAGAACCAGAGAGTTGTATGCGAAGAAATGTGCACTTTATAGGAGTTAAGAGATTGTTACAGCTGAGTCAGAGTGACTCACGCACACTGTATCAACTCGGATAAGGAATATTTACACAGTGGAAATCATTATCACAGGCGCTCTGGCTCAGGTGCAAACGAAATGACTTGGCTAGTACTCCCACGGCTGAAAAGTCAAGTGACTTCACTCAATAAACTAATGACCTTTTGCTGTAATCTATCATAAGAGTCCAGCTGGGCTCCTTCAAAATATGACTTAAGACAACCAGAGAAGATTTTTCCAAAACATTCAGCACTAATATCCATAATGCGATGACCATAATTAGACATGATTGCCCATTATGAAAATCACTAATCCACCTAATAAAACTCAACAAGGACCACCGGGGACACTAAGAAAAACAGAATCACAAGTTAAAGTCTATTTCTGCAATTACCTGCTCCAAAGAACCTCGAAAACATAGGGCATTTGCTGTAAAGCTTTGCTCGACACAGCTTCCATACTGATTCTGAACTTAATATGAGCAACATGCTTTGACTTACCCAGTGGACTGTGTGCTGTTGGTGACCACCTTGAGGCTGGCAGCATTGCGGATAAGCTTATCCAGCGTGGCCACAATCTGGGTGAATTTGGGCCGCAGGTTTCTCTCTTTTACCCAGCAGTCCAACATGAGCTGGTGCAGTGCTGTGGGGCAGTCCATGGGTGGGGGAAGTCGATAGTCCTGCTCCACGGCATTTATCACCTGAGGAAGGACGAGAGAGAAATCACAATCACTTCTAATCACCAAGTATGGTGTAGAGGGAGGACGAACTACACAAGGAGAGAGATGGGTCGATGAAGAGAACAAGTGAGGGAGGACAGAAGAGGATGAATGAGGGAAATGATAGAGGACTGAGAGATAAACAGAAAAAAATCACCCTACGTGATACGAAGAAATAAAGGCCAGAGAAAAATTAGCTGTGAGGAGCAGTTGTACGTGTATATGTAGAGAGAGAATGACTTTTGGACAAAAAATGGCTGAAAAATATTACAGCTTTGTGAGAAAGACATCATAAACATCTACATTCATATAGGTGAAATTAAGTATGTGTATCACATCTTTGCTTACATCTTGATTGCTCATGTCCCAGTACGGCCGCTCGCCGTACGACATCACTTCCCACATGACGATGCCGTAGCTCCACACATCACTGGCTGAGGTGAACTTCCTGTAGGCGATCGCCTCAGGAGCTGTCCAGCGAATGGGGATTTTCCCTCCCTGTGGATATGCGAATGAGTAGGTGAGCATGAAATACTGGAGGGATGGAACACAAACACAGAGTCACACACATACAAGAGGGAGAGAGAGGGTGAGAAAAAACACAGTCCGAGGGAAACATTGATACACAACACATGGGCGCATGCTGTAGAACCCCAAACACCACGTACACACAAGGTTAGTAACACAGTTAGAGAAAATGAGGTGTACAAACACGTGATGAAGAATATTTAATGTGCTACAAACTGTATTTTTCAACATCAATATATCGCCATCATTTTTAGAATCCTTTTTTGTAAGTACCACACAAACTCATCCGTCATTCTTACTGACATATCCTCTGGGTGTTTTTGCTTTTTGTTCGCTACTAAAATGGATCTATATGTTTGAAGTGACTTTTCAATCACCCTTAATCACTTGTTTGGTGATCTGTCACTGTAACGTATTCAGCGGGCTTTAGCTGAGTTGCACAGGAATAAAAGATCCATTTTCGTGTTTGAGAAGCACAGTTGTACTGAATCTCAAATCCTATCAGCCTTGACGTGCTTTGCCACTTTTACATGTTGTGTTATGTCAGAAAAAGAGCCAGAATCAATATTTCATATCAGACACTCTAGTAATTTGTCAGCAAATGTTCTTGTAACATATTTTGCAAATCTGCCAAAGTTTCATTGGAAACACACAGCAGCACATCCAGGTTGAAAAGTTAACCAAAGCAACCAAAGTGTCCGTAATGCTGCGCTTTGGAAACACTTTCATGACTCCAAAATGTCATAAAAGCTGCAATCTAATTTTTTTTAGTCCATTGTTTTAACTGTTCTTATTTTTCTCTCCTGCATGCCATCCAGAGTGAGGAGAGAAAAATCTCCCTCTCTGCTCAGAATGGTCATGTCATGTGGGAACAGACTTGACACAGATCCATTTTTTGAATACACTCAATACACATGGCAATACTTGCCAATGTTGTGGATTCTTTTGTGAAAGGGGCCAAAATTTAAGCAACAGTGATGTATTTGATGTTAAAATGTTACATGTAGCACCTTTAAACATTGATTTCAAACATGAACACATATACACAAACACATACACATGTATGTACACACACTGACTCACCAGCGAGCTGGTGTAGGTGGGGTCTGTCGGGTCGTCCTCGAGGAAACGAGATAGGCCGAAGTCGGACACCTTACACACTAGATTACTGTTGACCAGGATGTTGCGGGCAGCCAAATCTCTGTGCACGTAGTTCATGTCTGACAGGTACTTCATGCCTGCTGCGATGCCACGCAGCATGCCAACCAGCTGGATCACTGTGAACTGCCCGTCATTGAGCTGGCAAAGGAAGAGAGAGAATGACAAGGATAAATTGGATTGTAGATCAAGGTTGCACATTCAAAGGAATATATGTTTTTCTCTCTTTTACTTTTATTTGTCCAACGTGTCTCTTACTTTCTTTGCATATGTTCTCTTACCTGCATAATTAATCTCCCATCACTTTTGCTCTGTGACATCTCTCTCCTGTCTACCCACCCACCCATCCTCCATTCCTCTCCTCTCTATATCCCCTTGTATCACTCCCCTTTCTCTGGCAGACAATGTATGGTGTGACTTTGAGGCAGAGATTCATTGGAGACTGAGCTCTTTGTAAATGTCACCAATTGCCTGGATGCAGCATTTGTAAGATATCCATTGTGGGCACTGCAGCAGAGCTTTTACGGCTCCAAAGAAAGTGAGATAACTAACGGTACGATCAAGGAGATTTGGATGGGCTTATTTGCTGGATAGGGTTGCATTAATGATAAAATCGCAGATCCATGTTTTATAAGGAGTAAGTCATATTAGAGCTCTTCTTGTGTGTAATGTGTGTGTGTGTTCATTTTTCTCACCCTTAGGAAAGAGTCCAGGGCCCCGTTCTCCATGAACTCGGTCACGATCATCACTGGCCGACTCTTGGTGACCACACCTTCCAGTCGGATAATGTTGGGGTGGTCGAACTGGCCCATGATGGAGGCCTCGGACAGGAAGTCTCGCCTCTGGCGGTCAGTGTAGCCCACTTTGAGGGTCTTGATGGCTACGATGATCTCCCGGCGCCCGGGCAGCTTGAGGCGACCGCGGCACACCTCGCCAAACTCTCCTGCGCGAGCCCAGGTGAGACGGGCAGAGAAACATCAAAAGAGGAAGAGGAGAGATGGAGGGAGAGAGAGAAAAAGAGGGAGGGGAGAGAGGCATGACGGAAGAGTGGAGGAGAGTGGGGGGAAAGAGGGAGAGGGGACAGTTAACTGGTTAGAACCAAGGAGCCAGGGAAGGGTAGCGGGAGGGTTGGGACAGGGGGAACTGCAAAGAGAAGCCAGGACTCTAGGCCAGTGTCAAGGGATGGAGCATACAGTGACTTTATGCTGTTAAGCTACGGATTAAAAGAAACAGCATGGTGAGTGTGAGGCATGATGATGGAATGTGAGATTTAGATGTAGAGTTGATTAAGAAAAAAATGCATGTTGAAATATGAAAAAAAAAATGGGTAAAGTAGGCTGATAGAGTGAGAGGAGCTGAGGGGGACAGAGGAGGAAGGGGCAAGGATCAGGGGGGTGGGGGTGGTGCTAAGCTTCGAAGGGGCTGGAGACATGGGCGCAGGTGGAGGAGATAGGTGGAGACAGAAGCTTAGGGGTTCTCGGGGTCGTGGACGCTTTACGTTTAGAGTCTACACCAAGCGTGTGCAAGAATGCAAGAAAAAATTAGGCAATGAGAGCGATATGTGTCGACACGGGTGCAAAGGTCACAGAATGGGGGAAGTGGGGGGGGGGAGCAGGAGGGGGGAGGGTGGAGGAATGGAGGAATGGATTGTGGAAGGGGTAGAGGAAAGTAGGGGGACAGGGAAGACAGGGGATGAGGGTTCGTCACTTTAAAGGCGAATGCTGGGAAGCGACGGGTTTCAAGTAGTAGCCTCAGCAGTAGAAGAGTTGTCGTAGTAGTAGTAGTAGCAGTAGTAATGGTAGTAGCAGAAGCAGCAGTAGGGGAGTCCCATCTCTGCCATCACAACGTCCTCCATTTTGGCTCAGATACAATGCTAAGAAAACTCAAACTTGGCACAGTCCTGCAGCTTTTGAGCAGAGATTATTACTATCAAATATATCAAATACATAAAAAAATATTTTACTATCTACGACATCAAATGTTAGGGAGGGGTTCTAATGGAGGGGGACACAACCACATAGTGGAGGAAGTGTAAGTGTATGAACAGGGGTCATATATAGTGATCCAATAGAAGCCCTCTTTAATAAAGAGGTTCTCAAGACACTAAAAAGTGGGCAGGGTCGGAGACAGCCAATCCTGAACAAGAAATATTTTAATATCTTTTGCCCCATCTGGACAGGATTAAATCTTCAGAGGGATGCAGGGAAATAAATATCAGCCATGCTTCTTAGTAACATGCTTTGTACAACCCAAGACTAGGGAGTTCAATAATAACTGTATGTCAGTAACCAAGTAATGGGTTTGTATAAAATGCTTTCATTACAACCCACAGAACTCAAAAGTGGGCGACAGCTGAAGTTCAAAAATTGGAAATGGGAAACTTCATTCAGACTTACATCTTAAATCACAGAGCGTCTATCTATAAAGGAAGGGGAAAAAATGGATGGCCAACAAGTGTGCCAAATAACAAAAGGCTATAATTAATACTGGATGAGATAAGAGAAGAATTACACACATGCGCTCGGACAGGATTACATTTTTCCCCTAGAGAAATAAATCCTGTCTGTATGGGGCTGTAGTCTTGCATTGTCCAGAATCTGCTTCCAGTAGTTTCAAGAAGATTTTCAAGTCATAACGACTTTTCTGCTGTGTCATACCTATTTAAATCAAATCAATTTTCTCAAACAGCATCTTTCCCGTTCCAGGATTGGGCTCCATTTTAAGGTCACAGGTGAAATGATAATCTGCCAAACAACAGGCTATTACAGCTACTCTAAATATACACAGTATGGTAAATAAGATACTGGTGCTAGAACTGTCAGTCTCGCTAACTGAAAAGAGATAAAGACACACTGTAGCTAGTAATGCTTTTGAACACAGGACAGTGCTTGAGACATCTGTAAGACTGGAAAGGGGTTCCTAAGAGGTGACGAGTGTGGTAGGGGAGGGAGCAAGGAGAGGGCTAGCGATGAATTGAGTGAAAGTACCGCTTGGTGTGAAGTCCTCTAACGGAATGGCCTGGAGGTGACTAGCAGTCTTCCCCCTGTAGCTCAGGAGCTTTGGTGGGTTACCTGCGCCGATGACCTCCTCGATCTTCACGCAGGAGACATCTATCTCCTTGGCAAACTCGCGCACTGCTTCGTTGGGGTCCTCGTAGGTGAAGGGGTCAATGTAGACCTTCATTCCCGGCGTTACTATAGGGGATTCAGTGGCAAGAACAGGAAAGTGAATCTATGCTGCCAAAAAAAAATCAAAACACCCAACAATCGTTTAATGCTCTGAAAAAAATGCTCTTTTGTCAACCAAGGAAAGATCAAAGCAAGATCCTTCTTGACTATTTTATTACTGCACTAGATCGATGAAGCTGATTCATGTTATGTGAGCTATTCCTTAGCGCGTGGGGATTCTCAGTCGATGCTAAGTTGAAGTGTAGGACTGCTGCTGTTGGAAAGCCATGTAACAAGGAGGGTCATCTCAGCAAAGAGACTTACTGTACTGCTGCAGTTTCTCTGTGTACTCCGACTCTGAACCATTTCTCTGCTTTCTGTTGAGAGAGACGAAAACACAAACTGAGTCACGTGGACTCCTCACACAGCAGGGTGCAAATACTGGAAAGGAACAAAGGCATGAAGAGAAAACAGATCCCTGATAATGTCTGCAGAGATGTAGCCACACTACAATGTGGCTTGGTGAAGATGTTTAGTCTTCCTGCACTGGAGGCAAAGGGATACGCTGTAGATAAAGATTGTATCAATGCCTGGTGGTAAAATGATTCATACTTTGGGACTGTAACTGGAGTCTAAACAAAAGATATCATACCATTGTCTTATGCAGTAAGTAAAAGCCGTTCACTCTGGGTACCCTCAAAATGAGCAGCCGAGACAAAAGCAGACTTCAACAGCAAGCTCAGCTGTCTTGCTTTTCTCGCCCTACAGACATCACAGCGCTCCTTCCAATTCAGCCTGCTGCTTATTTTTCTCCTCACAGACTCTCGCTCTCTTCCTGTCATTCTCTCTTTCCTTTTTTCATCCATTTGTCTTCTCTCTCTTTCTCTTTTACCCATGTCTCTCAGTTTCTGTATCCGCACCTTCCTGCATGTGTCCCTTCTGCAAGCGGGAGGGGGTGGGGGGCAAAGATGGTGACAGAGTGAGGGGGCTGGGTTGTTGAAATTACATGTTAATGTGCTTCCTTTGTTGTCTAACCAGTAACCAGGGCAATAATACCCGATGGTGATTTGCATCTTATTTCAAATTCTAATTTGGTTCCGGAATATGCCGAAGCTCTGTGTTTTGTATTATTACTATTTTCTCCTTCTTCTGTGGCAGTCAGAGCAGGAGCTAAGCCAAGACCCTGAGAGAGACACAATGTAGTGGTGTGAAAATAGAAGAGAGCGAAGAGGCAGGAGGGAGAAGGAGAGGAGGGGGGAGCCAGGGAGATTATTATTCAGTCTAGCGTGACCGATGCCCACGCTTGTCAGACGTTGCCTGAACTGGCTTTCGGAGGGAACCCACTGAGCGCCAGTCAGCGGTTGGTGCCAACCTTTCACACACACACACACACATATATATATATAAATATATATACACATATATATATATATACACACACACACAACCACACACACACACTTACACACACTGAATTTGCTGCTTGACAAATAAGTAGTATAAGGATAAACGAGTGTGGTTAGACCCAGCTGATGCAGAGTCAGACTTTTTGAAAGGTGTGAGCAGCCGCTCGCATCTTCCCAGTCAATTGGGCCCAGCAGACAGGGCCGCATCTGGGTTCTTTGTGGTCGGGCAACTGCACAGTTAACTCTGAGTGCTGGGCCATGAGGGCAGGCCTATCAGGCCCAACAGCTGCTCCACCATGCTGTGTCCAGTGAGCAAAGTAGCATTTCGGCCAAAGCTGTTTACTATTCACAGATTCAGAAGGCTAATCTGGCATTCAGTGGTCTCACAGGTGGCACCAAAATCCGCTGAGACTGTTCTGGAGGACATGCAAACAAAGTTGACATTTGAAGCTATCTCAGTTTTTTTTTTTTTTTTTTTTTTTCAACTTGAAAGAAAAATGTTCCCACAAATGTTTCTTTAAGTCCTTGTTGTTTGAACACACTCTGCAGGGTAGATAAAAGTAAATGAGTCAGTGTAGAAGTGCTCTACCACACTCGTATCTACTGTTGCTGCCCAAGTTTCTCAAGCTTTTTGAGACGCTGTTGAATGGTGAGATATTCTGACCTGAGGCAGACGATAGCGATGACCACAACCGCGATGATGAAGACCAAGGTGGCGGTGGCTGATCCCACGATGAGTGGCAGCTGCTCCTGCCATGACTTCGGAGGGTCAGCTTTAAGGGTCAAAGAGAGAGAGAGTGGTTACTGAGAGAACGTGCCACAAACATACACCCACACTAGCTGTAATCCATTTGTATAGCCAAACCATGCCACTCTGCGTTTTCTGCCACCAGTCTAACTGCAGGCTCGTATGCCTCTCACGCCTACTTCAGATCTGTATGCTTATGTAAGTAAAACCATGCCCCTGTGTTCTTCAGGCTGTATTTAGCAGGATGGAGAGCAACCTGAGACTAACATATACATTTATGGGACATGATGAGTATGATATGGAGCAAGAGTGAATTAATACCTTGACTGATTGCTAGGAAATGGTAGCTTTTTACCAAATTATAAGTCAGTTTCTCTACAAGGATTTCACTTATTTTTGCATGAAAAGTAGGCATAGTAGCTTCTAGCTCTATGAGCTTTTGAGCCTCCATTATGTTCGTAGGCTTATGCACAGCACTATTATGGTGGTATTGCTACTAAGCCACAAATATCCCAGTACATCCCTGGGTAATAAAGTGGGTATGGGAATAACATACTTTGCAGGTTGGTGCTGAAGTCGGCTGGGCTGCTGTAACGGCCGTAACCGGCCACAGTTCGGGCACGGACCTGTACCACATAAGGGGTACCAGCCTTGAGACCTTCAATGCGTGCGTTGCTCCGCTGGGCAGTCATGGTGTGGGCGATGGCCTCACCCTGATCCTGCAGAGACAAAGACAGTCAGTGATGAAAACAACACCAAACAGCAGCCCCTTGTGCTGTCTCATTCATCATGAACCCCTCTCTGATGCTCTACCCTCCCTGACACGGCTGACCAGTCGAACCATGCAGGCGGGTGAAAGAAATATGGAGACAAGAGAAAGAGAGAGAGAGAGAGAGAAAGAAATGGAGACAGACAGATTGTAGACGGCGTGTTAATCCAACGGGAGAAGGACAAGACAACAAACAGAGCAGATAAACACTGAGCGCCTTTGTTCTCCATGCACAACTCTCTGGGCCTCTGGAAAACAGAGCAACTTTCGAATGCATGTATTGAGAGAGGACGGGGGGTAAGAGCGAGGGCAAGAGGGAGAGAGAGAATTAGGGGTACAGAAAAGGGCAGAGCATAATGGAAATATGGGAAGGGATTGGGGGAGAGAAAGAGAGAAAAAGGAAGGAGGGATAGAGGGGTGGAAAGAGGGGAATAAGTAGGCGAGGATGATCACGCAAGCTATGATTGGAAATGGTGTCTTGCCTCACTGCAGCCATGTGTTTATCAGCTGTGGCATTGTTTTCCACATTCACAGAAACACAGACGAAACAGAGACCATGCGAGTCATTGAAATTGGATTGAATTAGAGGCGTTGACTTACATTGCCGCTTACCTTCTCATGGTACTTAATCTCATAATCCAGAATGATTCCGTTGGGTTTGTCTGGAGGCAGCCAGGACAGGCTCATGGTGCTCGCTGTGGCCGCCATCAGGTGAACTGTGGGCACTGCAGATGGAGCTACATGGGGCAAAGCAAATAAATGAAAACCTGTTTTATTTATCGTTTTCTGTGTTATGTCTTTTCAAGTTCTATGCCCTTTGTGTGTTCACATAAGCCCAAACACAAAGTCTTGGGCTGTGGCCTTTGTGAAAAGCTTTGGCCAATAGTTAGTATGCAGAACCATTCCCCACTAATGCTCGAATTCTCCCTCCCAGAGTCCTTGGGGAGGGAGAGGGGATGTCTAATTCTCCTGTGACAAGAGAATCAAACTGCAAAACTGATGGATAAGTCTCTGGTACATGTAGTTCCCTAAGCAATAAACCAACTTGCGGGCAAGCATAGGAGCCGGCACACACATACAGTTGTAGACATTTCACACATTTAACTGAGTTCTTGTTGAACTTCTGCTGCACTTTTGCTCCTTTGAGGTGTTGGAGAACAGTCGTGTTTTCCATGCGTTGTGTGCTTTCCATACATTGACATGTACTGTTACTATGCATGAAAATGAGCACGCACAATATAAGCGATTTATGTTTTATGGACATATACACACTCACAGAAGACCATAAAACACACTGGCACTCCACCCACCTGAGCTTTTCATGCTTTGTTCACATGTGCCTATTAATGGCCAAGTGCTGTCTGCCTCCCTGTCTCCCTTTTCCTCTTTTCTAAGTTCAGGCTTGTTCTGTAGCTGTGACTCACTCCCTCCTCTCAGTCTACTCCACTGCTTTTGTTTCATAACTTTAACTGTCTATCTCCAGTGGCACCTTCTCTTCAAAAATAAAGTTCCTCACTTCTTTTCTACACTCTACACAATCACCTTCTTAAATTTCCCCCCCGTTTCACTGTCCTCTTCAGCTCTTCACTTTTCATTTCCTTTTCACCGCTGCACACACACTCTCTCTTCATTTTTGTTAAAAGGTTTTTAATCCCCAGTTTTTAGTTCTTTGATCCTCCCCCTTGTATTTCCTTTCTCCCTCTGCTGCCTATGTTTGTGACCAGACATCCTTCTGTTTCTCTCTCTCTCTCTCTCCAAACCTTCCCTTCTCTACCCCCCTTCCCTTCCCTGCCAGCCTCATCCACCCAGGCCCTCCACATCTTTCTCTCTCCCCCTGATGACAATACTTCCTAGGCAGATCCCCTGGTTACTCTAGCCAGGGGATTAGGGGCCCTCCTCTGGGAGAAGACGTCGCAGTAACCATGGAGGTGGCCTCTGGGGCTTATCACCGCCCTAGTATTTATTTTGGTTCTTAAAAGGTGAATGCACATGCAGGGATGGTCTTGGGACTACACCAGGGGATAATCTGATCACAGTTGATGCTCTCTTGCCCCCTGCTTTCTCTTTACCTCTCTCCCAACTGACCCCCTGCACCCAAGGATGGACAGTGGTTCCTGTCAGCCCAGTGCCGGACCCCTCGTAAAATAATGAGGCCCTCTTATGGGGCCCTGTGGGACCTCTTGGTCCGAGGCTCACAAACAGAAGGCATTCGTAAAGCATTTTTAGGAGCAGGAATACAAGGTTAGAGGTGATGAGGACAAGGCCATAGAGAGAAGGGAGAGATGATGGGTGATGGAGGAAGAGATAATCCTTTGGGTTGTCTAAGACTGCAGAAAGAGCAAATTTAACATAGCGACTAAAGTCCAAGGCACAACTTAAGAGCCCTGGGAGAACCTGAACAAAGAGACCAACTCACAAGAACAAAAGGGTACAGAGGGCTCAACAGCACTGACATTTAGTGAGGTTGTTTAAGGTGAACTGAACCAAACAAAATGACCAAGTTTTACTAAGCGATTACAAAGTAATCTACCTACCTACCTAACTAGCCACAGGTACTTACCAATTTACTGATTTTGATAAAAAAATCTATCACCCAATTTAGTCTGTAAATGTCAGTGTTATAAGGAACATATGCAATAAGTCATCACTACTACCCTGTTATTCTGTGTATACATTAGCGGGGGTTCATTCTCAGTTTCACACAGCACTGATTGCTACATTGGCCTAGTTACTCGTGTTGATGTGGGCTGGCGGAGCGGTGGGTTGGAAGCAGTGGGCAGCTACAATGCTGAAGGTTCAACACTTTGAATACACACTGCCTCGCTATTGCTATTTGCAGCAGTGTTAGTGCAGAGCATGTTGTGGGCGTGTGAAAAAGGTCCCCTTCTAAGCTCATTCAGAAGAATGTCTTCCTTCTCAATCCCTGTTGAAAGCAAAATATGTAACATACTCCTACATGCATACAAGAAATTGATCTTTACTTCTTAAGCGCAGAATTTTATTCTTTGACATCCTTTTTTTATCTTTTATCTACCCTTTGAAAGTTGGCAGAGCCTACGAGTTCAATATTGATCTTTGACAGGCAGCCACGAGGCTGCAGCTCTACCTACCGGCCTGATTTGTGGTGATATTCACTGCGGAGAACTGAGGTGTATAAGGGCTCTTGCTTGAAACACCGTTGACCGCCTGGATCTCGAAGCTGTACTGTGTGTGGGCCTGCAGGTTACGGACGGCTACACGGCGCTGGTTCAGGCCCAGGTGGCGCGGCGAGATATCTACGTTGTCATCACACCGCGAGCACATTCCCCGCTCAGGCAGGCACTTCTTACAGATGACGTTGTAGAAGATGTCGTCGCGGCCACCCATGTCACGTGGCTCGCTCCACTCCAGCACAAGCGAGGTTTCGTTCACGCTGGAGATGACACTGCGTGGTGCAGAGGGAACAGCTGCAAAAACGAAGGTAAAGCATGGATGAGATGAGGAAAATAGGTTTGGAATGAGAATGAATTTAATCTCCATGCACAATAGGTGTAAAGAAATTTGTCTTGGTGACAGTGCAGAGACATACTGACAATAGACAAAGATTCATATTGAAAGACACAGTTTACACATCATTATACACACATACATTCATTATTCCATAGCTGCTATCAACATAATTCATGACCCAAGAATTTTCTTTTTGCGGTGGTATTAGTACATCTTTCATGCATTAAGTAGAACACTTTTTTTTTCTCCTCCACATAACAAGAGACCGTTCCAGCAGTTTTGCAGAAAAAAAGAGGACAGGAGTTCAAATTTGAATTGCATGCTCATTTCCAGTGTGTGTTTGTGTGTGTGTGTGTATGTGTATGTGTGTGTGTGTGTGTGTGTGTGTGTGTGTGTGCGTGTAAAGTGCTTGGGGGGGACGAGCGAGACAAACTATTGGCAGAGCCTTGGCAATTCTTATCCAATTACCAGAGCCTTATCTCTCACTGCACTGTGAAAGAATCAGCCTCCCACCGCAGCAACAGAAAAAAGGATCCTCTGCTCTCTTCAGCAGTGAATGAATTAGCTCCTACGTGTGCGTATTTGCTCTTAACGAAGGCACCACTACTAGAAAAATTCCTCTTCTTTCTGTCTGCAAAGGGGTGGAAGCGTTGAGAACAGATAGACTTCACAGAGAGGCGGTTCAGGGGAGGGGCTGGATGATAAAAGTTTTGGATAACGCTGGGAAAGCAAGCAGGCTTGTTTGTTGTCCATGTGGTGTGGTGGGAATGTACTCCTGATTGCTTTTATCAGGCATTGAGGGCACAATACAAAGCGGGAAGTCTGGGAGAACGTTTACCACACAGTCAAGCACTTTGTTTTATGGCTAGCGAAAACATTTCAATACTATCTGACTTCAACAAATTTCTGTATTTTGATTGGGAACAAGAAGATACAGAAGTTTTGATGTAAAAATTTGGTGTAAAAATTGTGATACTATACAGTTGTCAGATGACAGCAGCCTTCACTTACTGGTACAGGGGGAGTCAGGAGAGTCAGTGTCTGAGCGGTAGTAGCCGTTTCGACAGGAGCAAACACTGGCTGCTCCTGAGCTGGCACGGCTGTTGGCAGGACAGGGCAAGCAGAAGCCATCTCCCTGTTTGGACTTGAAGGTGCCAGGGCTGCAAGCTGATGGCAGAAGAGAGAGAAATGGAGAACGAAAAGTGTGAATAACAACTGGTTGTTGACTGTAACATCGATGGTTTAGCAAGAAATAATGTTACTGCTGAGGTTGTGAGTCTTTTTCAAATGGTGTAGCAAGCAAATCCCATGGTGGTATGAAGTTACTAAATAATACTCTCCAACTGAGCCTTAGATGTAGCATACATTCATTAGCAACAGGATGTAATGTCTGAACTGTGCTGGGTAATGTTGTGGTTGTTCAGCCTGCATTTAAAACTCACTGGTAAAATGAGTGACACATCTCATTTGATGTGTTTAGCATGTGTTTGTTTATTTACATATATGTGCATGCACATGATTTGTCTTTTGTCCCATCAACCCACATGTGCCCCTTTTCCGGTAATTATGGAGTGCGGATCTTAAACATACTGTATTGGAAAAGCAGAGAGGTTTTTGAGCGGCATGTAGCCGTTTGAATAAACCTATGCTCGCACGAAGAGAGATTGTCAACCCAAATTACATACACGACCTTCAGAGCCAAAATGCTGGCTTTCATCTGAATTCAATCTTGTATCAAATACATATAAACATACACAGAGAATCACAGAGGCACACATACCACATGCCGATGTGTACACAAAACATAGGTCTGTGCAATAGCCTACTGTGCAAAGATATGTGTCTGTACACAAACACAGCAACCTGGACTCAAGTCACTTGAATGCACTTTATAGAGGATTTCCCAGAAAGGTATGCACAGTATGATTACTTCTGCCTTTGAAAGCACTTCCTTTACAGACCTACACCTTAAACATAGTTTACCTTAAACATAAACATGCCTAACTACCTTAAACATAGTTTTGCCTAACCTGGTTCCTGAATAGGTGATGCCTAGTTAATCAGATGAAACACTGATGGCCTTTGTTATTGCCTTAGCTCCATTTATAGCAGCTGTTTGGAGGTTTATAACTCAGGTGATAAGTTGCAGACGCGCCAGGAAACACTGACAGCGGCACTGTGATCCAGAACACTTTGGCAGGCTCCATATCTTTGATAAACTGTCTTGTTAAAAGATGAATGAGTTTGCGGTGGTGCTTAATAAAAAAAGACGAGAGCAGGTAAGACAGGCGGAGTTTACAGGGGCCAGTTGATTAGCTGACCCACTAGTGCGTTAGCTCATCAATGTCAAGGACACACTGCTGTGTTTGTCCCCCTGAATGATAATTATCAACGTAGCTTCTGAGTTTGTTTTCCGCTCTCTTTCCAAAACCACCATTGTTGGAGATCAGAGCTACAGCGGACCACTTCTTGCTCCTGCCTGTCTTCCCATTTTTGAAAGTTCAATATTAGCACAAAACCGCCAGTTGCTTGCACCGTGTACATTAGCACTGAGTGTATTTGTTCTTCCACCATTAATCAGAGTCATCACACCACTGGCTAACAGGAAGCACTGCTTGATAAACAGATAAGAAATGACCTCGAGTTTTACCAGGTGGGAGAACAGCCTCTTCGATTTTGTATCGTGACCCAAGCAAGTTCTTTAAAGTTCAGCCAAACACAAGTAAACTACAAGCAATTTCTTAACCTGCAGAGAATGAGAGTACTGGTTTTGAACATGCTAGCCTAACAAAAGTTGTCGAGAGCATTCCCATTAAGAGGCAATTTTTTTTTTTTTTTTTTTTCAGGGAAGGGATGAACATGCTGATCAATCACTTCCAGTGAGTAAAGGGGTCATCCTCTTCCTTTCATCCATTTTCTCCAAAGAGGAACCACTAAAGAATGAGGAAGAGAGAGAGAGGGGTAGAGGAAAAGGGAGCGAGAGGTGGAAGAAGCAGAGGCATAGAAAATGCTAATCCTGCCCCCTCCCTCCCTCTTCCCCACTCCCCTGTGTCTTATCCTCTCATGCAGAACATAGAGCTTAAGGAACTGATTAGAATGAATGCTGAAATTGGAAAGTGTGGAGCATGAAGGAAAAAAAGTAAAGAATATTGGGGTGAAAAATGTGCAGCAAACGAGTGATTAATATTAATGCAGGCATCCTTACTGTAACTCTGCTGGTGTATTAACAAGAGCAACGGCCTTCAGATTAGGAAGGAGTGGGAGAGGTAAAGACAAGTAGAGAGGAAGGGAGAGCAACAACGGTGGAGCTGGAGGACATGCTGCATATTGGAACGAGGACAGAAAAAAAGCAGAGAAAGGAAGAGTCATGGCCAAAGTATGATGAGAGATGAGTATGGAGTAAAATAGTGGGAGAGGAGAGAAAAGCAGAGATGACCTGAAGAGAGGTGATGTGAGAAGAGAGGAAGAGGGAGGGAGATTTATCCCTTGTGGTTTCGAGTGAAGCTTGATTAGAGGAGGTTTTATCAGGGCCCGGTCACCACGGCTTTAACCTTGAACTGCTAGGAACAAACAAATGAATTTTTAGCCACATACACAGTGCTTTCAGATTCACTAAGCTCTCTCTCTCACACACCAATCAGCAACAACGTTAAAGCAGGAAACTGGTTTTAATGTTGCGGTCGATCTGTGTGCACACTCTCCCTCTAAAAGGTGAGTACGCATTCAATATACGCACATCTTCTCAGGATCATCTCTCTCTGCTGTAAGAAGAATGAGCCCTGTGAACCCAGGCAGGCAAGGATGACGTGCAAACCGCATATGCAGGGACACCTCGCATTCAACCCCCACTGATCAATAACCCTGCCGTCTCCCCTCTCCCTTATTCCACTGCCTCCATTTGACCTACGCACCCTAAGCTTGATTTTACGCCCCCATATCCCTCAACACACACACATTTTCCATTTATCCTTCCCTCTCCTACTGCTGTCACCTGCACTCCATTTCAGACGAGACCTGGTGTTTAAATTCACCTTGCTCTCAACCTCTGTGAACCCGTTATGTTTTCCATCAGACCTGAAAGCGTCATAGGGCCTCCCAGCTCTCATAAACAGACAGCCTCCCCTGCATTTCCATTTATTTAGCAGCCAGCTGCCAGGCAAAACTGGGGTCAGAGGCGTGAACAGCCGCCCGGTGACAGTGTCATCTAGCGTGTATTATTCTACCTTGTTGTCATTGGATTAATGTGTCAAAGAATACAAGGCAAATAAATGGCTCGTAATAATGTGGCAGCTGGGCAATTTAGTGTTGGAGACTGTAACCTGTAGCCAAAACAATACAGATTCAATCTCTCCACCAATCAGTATGTGTCCACAACAGTCATGTGTCCAGTTGAAGCGTCCTTCAGCGAGACTTTGACCTCTCACTACTTGCTCATTGTTATTCACTCTGCATAGAGGCTTCAGATACTGTGTGCCTAAAATGCAAATGTAACTTTTCTCAGCAGTAATAATATGATACATTATTGATCGCTCAAGGGAAACCCCCCATCTACACCATCTACACCATCCTACCATCATCTTCAAGGGAAGTAAGACTGTGGCATAACTTACAAAATATTATGTGGAATATGCATGGATTCATTCACCTACTCTGGACGGCTGACACGAGCCTTGTTCCTTGTGCACCGTTGCTGAAGTATGTCTGTCTAAACCCTAGATTAATCTACTTTTGCAAACACTGAATTACGAAATGCTGGACTGACCTAGAATGTCTGTTGCGAAAACACTCACCTTGACATTGGGTTTCCTTCATTGCTGGTTCAAAACCAGCCGAGCAGGTGCAGGCTCCTACGGGAACCATCCACTCCCCATCTCCGTTGCAGTAAAGCTTCAGTGGCACAGACACCTCCACGGCATTGGGGACGCAAGTTCCTGGCGCGATGACCAAGGACGTAGCCTCAGCCCCGGTTGCTGTCTCTGGGAAGACGGCGAAGTTGGCGATTGTTGTGGAGCACTTCTTATAAAACACCCTCACTGAGATGAGTGACATGCAAGCACCAAGGTCCTGGAAGGCCAAGTAGAACCCGGCTTTGGACAATGGCCCGAAACTTCGGACTTTTGTGTTTACCCGCCCAGACTCGAGCATGGAGAAGCTCTCATCTGGGGCAATAGTGTCCACCTTCACATAAGGGTTCTCCATCCAGAAAGGGCTGGTGGCTGTGGCTGAGTCTGAGTCAGACTCGTAGTAGAAGAGGTTGAAGGTCTCTTTGCAGGAACCCGGGATGTTGGGAATGCTGTTGCAATCACGCACTGTGAATTTCATCTCCACATATACACGCAGCACATCCTTCCGTGGGATGAAGTCACTGCGTAGCCAATTATTCTGGTTGAGCTCACGTACATTGCAGACTTGGTACGTCCGGATGGGGTTCATGGCATCGTCGTAGCCACTCACTTCTTCCCACTGCAAAGACAGTAGAACAGAAACATGAACTGGTTAGAGGCTGCAAAGGTTTGTTGATATCTCTGAGAGATACTTGACAGATACTAAGACATTCTGTCTGTCTGGTTTCTGCACCTTGCATTAAAGAACAGCTACATTCAGTCACGTCGCATGATCATGAAAGAATAAAAGTATGGGTGTAGGTTAGGACCAAGGAAGAAAGAAGCACAAGGATTTTATTTTCACTTTTTGGATATTGTCAATTGCGGTCCCTTGCTTTTGCCGCGCTACGCATTTCATTTCTGGTTAGTGTAGCGAAGAGCCAGGGACAAGGACTGCAAATTCATCACAATTACAGCAACCTGTCACCCCCTCACCACAGAGCCACCACCGCATGTTTACCTCATATCTGTTTGGAAGTAGCAGCCACACTGCTTCACAACCAATTACGCTTCAATTACAGAGCAATGATCGCAACGTCCTCTAATAAAGACAAGGAAAAGGCGCCGGTTAACCTTCATGCTTTTCTGTTTTTACACTCCTCTACGTCTTTCAATGCTACTACAGTACCCAGGGGGTGAATTACTCAGGATAAAATGGGATTACATTTTCTAAACTTTGATTACCAGCTTCATTAAACGAGCGAAAGCAAACTAGACTGTAAAAGCTTTGCTGTGAGACACTGTGATCTAATGCATTTTTCAATCTCAAATGAGGACACCACGATTAAATCATTTCACTTCAAATAGCGATTCCTGTGTGTAATACATCTGCTTGCGTGTGCGTGTCTGCTCAGGGATCTGCTCTCCTCTCCTATCAGACAAACATAGTGCATTAATTTTTTTTTTTATAGCTAAGGCAACGCCTGGCAAGCTTATTTGCATAGCACCTTTCAAACACAAAGGCAATTCAAAGTGTTTTGCATACGGCAAGGTAATGCATTAAAGCATTTAAAAGACAATGCCGAGGAAAATTGAATTGAACAAAATAAAACTAGATGAGGGATTAAAAGTTGGGGTTTTAGCTAAGAGTCTGTGTACATTGCTCACCTTTCACATCACATGGTTGTCAATAAACTTGCTACCTAAATCCATGAGACTGAACCTGTGACCTTCTGATTACAGAGCGGCTCTTTCACATCACTCACAACCCCTGCCACCCTAAAAGACTAAAATACTTCAGTTTTAAATAGCAAGACACATCTATAACAAAATTAAATGCCTATGGCTGAACCCTTGGAACCAAAGTTTGCTTTGGAAGATTTGACTGTCTCAAAACTATGGCATAAAGGCACAAATTTGTTCTCCAGAGCCAGTTGTTTCCATCTGAGCTCAGAGCATCTTAATTAAGGCTGTGATATGGATGTGGTGGAGACAAGGCTATTAATCCAAGACCCTGGAGGCCATGAGGGAGAGAGGGAGAATGGGCGTAGCTCGGCCGTGGCATTAAAACGATGGCCCGTCGAGACCGAGAGAGAAGGAGGAAGCGACCAGAGGGAATCGATAATCACTAGCCAGGTCAATGGGATGGCTGAAAGCATGAAGTGTCAATGGGTATTTAGTTCAGTGTAATAAATCACCCTCTGCAAAACAGCGATACAGCCAAGTGTTTGTGGGTGTATGTATGAGGTTGCGTGTGTTTGTTTAAATGTGCTTGTGTGAGTCTGTCTACAGGAGTACTTGTGTACTTGCTTCGCTTGTTTGTTTGAGTGTATGCGTGTGTTGGTGTGTTTATATTTGCGTGCTTAGGGAGACGTCATTCCCGCAAGACACACACACACACACACACACACCAGTGGCCATACGCTCTTGAACGCCTGTCTACCAAGCCTGAATGAATTAAGTAGGTCATGTGAAAAAGGGTCAAGTTTCTTGGCATTGGCTTCCAACAAAGATGAATCGTTATGCAAGATTTGTGATCCACTCCATTTTCTCTTTGTCCTTTCCAATCAAATTTTACTTTCAGATGTCAATGAACAACGCCTCTGTGACATACTATCGCTTTCCTCTAAGGTCCAAAGCTGCAATGGGAAAATATATTTCACAATATTTTTGGCAAAACTCTGGCTCCTTGGAACCAACTCATGAATACGAACATGATTTGAGGACAGCGATGATGGTAGTGCTGCAGGAGTTCATTTCGATACCCTTTTTCACTCGTCATCCTCATACGAATTCAACTTTTAGCAGCCTTGATGGCAACTAAACTAGTGTTATTAGCTTTAGGCATTAGCTTAAATGCTGTGGCTCCAACAAACAATTAGCGTGCTTTTATTTTGCTGTTTGTTTTTAGCGTGAATGAGCTCGGCGGGGCTAATTTCAAGGACATTTTAGCTTGTTCATAACATGTTTTAGCATGCCGGGGGTCTGTGAAGCAGACGGTGATACACTAACAATAGTTATTATCTCCACCAGCTAACTAATTTACAGTATATTGTTATCAGTGTGTGGTTATGGAAACCCCTGTAGGGTGTCATTCCACGTCTGAGGAGAGCCCAGCTATAAAGTGGAATTCCCCTTTAATATCCCATCTGTTTTGTGAGACAAATGATACAGTATACACAAACACAACACATACACAATACAAAGAGACGTAGTATAATTGGGAATCCGAGCGAGAACACAAGCCCAGCGAGAGATAGGTGTGGACGTGCACAGGCACAGGCACACACACACACACACACCTAAAAAACACAGACAGGCATGATGCATAGATGCTACAGGCTATACAGACATATGCAGACAGTGAGACTGTGAAACCCGCAGAGCTAAGTGCGGACACATAGGTGAAGGAATACATGTGCACACACGTAGAGACACAGGGAGCTGGTACTGTGGTGTGAAGATGCTGCCATGCAATCATCAACACTTAAATATGCATTTACTCACACACAAATGGCTTTTTGCACCTAGCTCTTATGCCAAGTGTGGTGGCATAAACAGTAACACATACATGCCATATGCTGTCTCTGGATTCACTCTCACAAAAAGACACATCCATCTTATGTTCCCGTCTGTGTTGCTTTATGTCTGTTGCTTTATCTGTATGTGTTGTGCAACACTGTGAAACAAGACAGAGATGCTGTGACTCAGACTTGACTGGACAGCATGCCTGGGAGAGTATGAGTGTGTGAATGTGTGTGTGGGGGTCTATTTCTTTTCCTTAGAAATTGATTTTTTTTTTTTTTTTTTTTTTTTTCATCCTTCATATGCCGTCTCCCTCTCTCTGTCCGGACGTTTCTCTGGATTTTAATCTCAGTCTCTCTGCTCTCCCCCCTCCCCTCCAGCTTGCTTGGTATGTTACTTTGTTTGTCCTCACTGCCACTGTACCGGTTCCTCTTAAACACTTGTCACCCGTAACAAAAACAAGCTGCGATGTTCCTGTTGCAGGACCACAAAAGCATACAAATAAACACACGTACAATACACAGTGCACAAAGACAGAAAGGGGGGAAGATAACTTAGGGACATGCACCGTCTGTGGCACATTCTGCTGCAAAACAAAAAAGGCTTTAGAGAAATTCATCTTCTGTCTTTTGAGCAAGTGCAAAGGAGTGCAAAAGGCTCTCCACTGTATATACATCTATTGAAAAGAAGCATCTGTTGTGGGTTTGGTTCAAACAGGGAGGCTTTTTTTTTTTTTTTTTTTAGTTCCTATGCCATTCTGCATGGGACCAGTGGGAGCATTGCTACCGCATTGTAGCTCAACAAGGGGGAGGGGGCAGAGGGAGGCAAAGGAAGATGGACAGATAAGAGGAGGGAAGGAGGAAAGGGAAAGAGGACACAACAGGCTATTGGGGGGGGGGGGGGGGGGTGTTGTCCTACTGATTGTTGCAGCTGATGTGGCTAGTGTGTCTGGCTTCATTAGTGCTTAGTTACTTGGAAGTAAAGGACGGGGAGAATAAGGAGGGTGGGTGACTTCGAACAGCTGGGGTGGAATCTCCCTGCAAGTGCACTGGGGTAAAAACTAAATATAAAAAATGGGGGCCCACCTTTCAAAACACAAGGACCAAGTCAGAGGGCCACACAAAGGCGAGGGGAGGAGTACTGGCGGTCTTTGAAGTATAGCTGAGGAGGGGTCAAGACTCTTTTTGCTCCTCTTTAGGCCATTGTGGAGACCACATGGGAAAGCAAGATGAGGCTGTCACTAGCACTTTGTGTGTGGTAGATTTGGGTGCCTGGATGTGCAACGGGTCAACGCCAGGAAATATTTCTGTTTTTAAAAGGCTACTTCATGAGGAAACTGACGCTTTTCACATGTTTTAAGTGCACTGAGGCAAGAGGAAAGGAACATCTGTGACTGTGCGGGTCAGTGGAACTGGATTGCAGTGTATCTTTTTTGGCTCGCTAAAAAGTGCATCCTGTTGAACGCTAAAACACGACCTGGTTAGTGATTTGCTGATGAAGATGTACAGGACTGTTCAACTTTAAAGACGCAAGCAGGCATGCTGCATGGAGAGGCGGAAACGAGGTGTAGACTTGAGTCACACCCACTGTCCATATATGAATGTGCATGAGCATAACATAAAATTTAAAATAAAATATAAAAGATTTTCTGCACACAGTTCCTTTTTTTTCTTTTTCACCATCTCCGTCTCCTTGGAGATGGCGACATCTTCATAAATACACAAATACTTACCCCGGTCTCAGGGTGTGCAGTCCAGGCTAATTCTGTAGTAGCCCACTTCGTGTCCATCAGCGTCTCTGTAAATGGAAACAGAAAGAAGACAACCAGGTTAGACAAAGAGAAACGGATTGACAGAGGAGATGATTAGTCAACTCTCCAAACTTTTACAACAATGTCATATAACGTCTACGTGGTCTGAGGAGCAGATAAGAGGCTTTGATGAAAGTTGTTCTCAGATAACGGGATGAATAAATCAGTGACAGAAATCGTGGGCTTGGAGCGATATTAGATTAAATTAGATTAAAAAAAGTAGTGTATGTGTGAGTGTGTGTGTGTGTGTATGAGTATGTGTGAGACAAAGATCTAGGTGGGTAATCAGTGAAGAATAGTGTGACATTTTATTGCGGCTCCTTGTCTGACTAATTAGTCTCTATTAGACTTTTGCTTTTATACAGTGGAAAGGAAACAACGGTGAGTCGCACTGAGAAACGGTTCCGCTTCCCACAGGGCGCTGTGACACACACATACACACACACTTGGTAACACACCCACACACACATACAGTGAGCAACAGGTTGTAAAGCTCCAAAAGATATATAACCCAACAGAAGGCTTTAATGGAGAGGGGGGTACTAAAGTTAGGTGTCACAAAAGAGGCGCTCTTGAGCGTAACAGGGGTCAATACGCTTGAATTGGATTCACTTTCTGTCAATACTTGATTACATACACCCTTTACGTTTATTTGTACACCTATGTCTTGGCACACACAGAGTAACGCACACACCTCACACGCTTAATACACACAAAAAAACGCACAAAATGGTGGACCGGGATCTCTCCTGCAAATCCCTTTCCTCCTATCCACTTTCCACTCTTTTGTTTCTACTGGCAAAGACGCCGGCTTTGTGAGAGCAGAGAAGGAAGACTGTAAATGTCGAGTCTTTTACTACCTGGCGCTCAAGGCGCAGTGTGCAGCCACCGTTATTATCTCAACCACTGTGCTGTTCTACAAGATAGTAAAAGATGATGAAACGGCACTGCCAGAAAGTGAGCTTACACTGTCCCTGGTCATGGAGTGGAGTGTGAGATGTTCCACTTTGGCTGCCTCAGTTACAGGGGATGAACCTGAAGAAGTCTTTCAGCCCACTTTGCTATTCTACCCCCATCTCTCAGTTGTTCTCTGCCTCTGTCTCCCCCTTTCATCTTCGTAGTTCTTTTTTCTTTCTCTTTCACTGGGTAAGCTGACAGGAAATGGCACTTGGGAGCAAAATAAAAGGAGTATAACCCCAGGATTTCACCATCCCTTCTCCAAATGCCTGCTGCCACCACTGCTGCATTCAGGAGCACCAGCAGTGACAAACGCAAACACCCTCGAACTCAGAGGCTCTGTGGAGGCATGCTCCTTCAACTGGGAATTCCCACTGAATTCCACCCCCACATGCTTTGAATGACAGTGTCTCTGACATGTGCAAGTGCCTATTACACTGGTAAAAACATATGACTTCCAAGAGAGTTCCAGCCAAAGTGACACATCTTCCCTTACAAAAAGAAAAAAAAAAAAAGAAGAAGAAAAACAGAAAAAAAAAGAAAATACTCATACAATCAGATTTCAAATGTAGCTTGGGCTTGTTCCCCGCAGGCGAAATGGTCTGGAAGCTTCACTGTGAGCCAGTTCACACAGAGAGAACTGTCTCTCTGGGAGTGGCTCTGGGAACTGAAGTGAATATCATGCACTCACAGCACAGGGTCAAATCTGGCTCACAACCTTTGTCACAAATGATCTTCTCTCTCTCTTTATCTGTCGTTCCACTCAGTCTCCAATGTTCTCTCTGTGCCGATAGAGGAAATGCCTTAAAACAAATCATGACTGCAGTCTGCTTTTGCCGAGAGCATAAGCAATGAGGCACATTTGTCACTTGAGCAAATAAAGGTCTACTAGTGTTTTCATCTTAGAAACTGTGTCAGTGCATATTAGCTGCAGGATTTCCCCTGACTCACACAGTGACAGTGTGTGATTTGGGACCTGTTACTGTCAGCTACGCAGGTAAGTAAGCCGGTGTAGTGGAAATGATACACCTACGCTGCCTGGTGTTTATTATTATGACTAGACCTTTGTGTGTGATACGCTGGCTTGTCATTAGCGCTGACCTTGCTGAAAATGGCAACATGGTGAAACACAATGACAAACAGGGGGAGTCAAAAAGGGGGGAGGCGTGAGGGAGTGGGAGAGAGGGAGACGAGAGAGAAAGAACCAGAGTTGGAGAGCAGATAGAGAGATATGCAAAACACACACAAACACGCGCACCTGTGCAATCTGACTCAGTGGTTTGGACGGTGGATCATTCGGGAGTGCGTGTGCAGCAGTAACCCTTCCCACCTCGATGCATCTGCATTGTTTAACCTTGCCGGGCCTGTGCTTGTGTGTGTTTGAATGCGTGTGAGTGTGTGTAAATGCGTGTGTGTGTGTTTGGTGCAAAGCCCTGTATTGTGCCCAAAGTGGAGCACCAATCCTGAGTCAATGGGCCAGAGCAAAAGCACTGAATGACCCCAACCTTTTATGGCCACTCCCTCTCAGTCAGTGTGTGTGTGTGTGTGTGTGTGTGTGTGTGTGTGTGTGTGTGTGTGTGTGTGTGTGTGTGTGTGTGCATGTGTGGGTGGCTGTATTGTACGTGTGTCTGTGGACACTGCGTTTGTGTGTGTGTGAATAACACATCAGGCAATGGAAGCGCACTGCAATATTCATGACTGTACAGCAAATTCAGACACCTGCCCAGTCACAGAAAATAAAGGAAACAAAACAAACCAGAACATAAAGTGCCATATGTCCACAGCCGAATCAACTGTTTTTGTCTGTCAAACCGACAGTCTTGTGCTATATGAATGATAAAGTATGAGACAGAGGCAAATTAAAGAGAGAGAGTTATATCTTTTTAAATAGGAAATAACCTCTGAAAGCTTCTTAGACCATGCTGGTGGCTTGCCTAATGGGCCTGGCTGAGAGAAAGAAAAAGACAGAAAGAAAACCAGAAGGACAAGTTGAGGGAGAGATCAGCAGTGTGTAAACTATAGGACACTTTCCCCGTGCACAGAAAGTGCTCTTGTTTGCCTTATAGCCCTGGAAGTTTCACTTTACTTTTTCAAACCCTGGAAGTGTAAAACGAGAAAATGAAAAGTTGTAGGTTGGACGGGTGGGGAAAAAAAACAAAGAGCAAATAGAGTAAATCAGGCAAATGAACATGCAAATTTACTGCCATAAAATTCTCTCACACACACACACACACACACACACACACACACACACACTGAGGGACAGTGAAGCACGCAGATGTGGGAGGTAGCGCTGTGGATCAGCATACACAGATTCACAAGGCTGTTTAATCCATCCTCTTTGCATGCACTCTCACTTTTTTTTTCTCATTCATTTTCAATCTCTTTCTCATCATTCCTGTGAAACGATAGATCTAATTCCCTGCTGTTTTCCTTTCTCCCACTCTTTCGCTTGGTCTACCCCTTATTTTTTATCCCACACTTTCTCTAACTACTTTCTCTCTCTCTCCTCACTCTACTCGGAAATGATAGCTCTGACCTCTATTCGTTTGTCTTTTCCCTCTCTCTCTTCCATCTTCCTTTTCTTGCCAATCTCTATATCTGCGCTTGTGTTTTCATGCTGCGCTGTGATGGATGTGACGTGCGGTGTACAGGGGAATGTTTTTCAACCACCTACTGCTTATGAAGACTATTCAATTAGCGAGTCACTGTTTGAGTAACCTGGGGACTGCTTTAGTAAAGTGTTATTTATGATAGAGGTCAAATGCACCTGGGATTAACGAAACAAACATGGGGGAAAAAATGGCAGCGACATTTGTTTTGCTCTGCGCGCTCTGATTGTGTGAGAAAAACTGCAGAAATACAAACAGGCTTGGAGAGATCATATGCAGGCAAATACACATGTACACGCACATACACACACACACACACACACACGCGCACGCACGCAAAGCCAACCCCAACACTCTAATCCCGTAATGACAGGGCAGGCCTAATAACAGGGGAGGGCACTGAAGCATTCGTCCCTATGGCCGCATCCAATACACACACACACACAAAGACACACAGCACCAAGAGTTACAAGCCTCTTAAAATATTTCTTTGTTCAAACAAGCAGACTTCCTAAAAGAGAGAAAAAAGAGACGGACCGATGGAGGAAAGGAGAAGAAAGGCTATGGTTGTTTTCACGGGGGCTAATTCCCCGGGTCGCAAGGAGCAGACAGGTGAGGGATTTAGCTTGGATCTTGCCTCGACTACTTTGAGCTTTTTAGCATGCTCGTCTTTGTTAGCGTGACCCCGTCAGGTGACAACTGAAAGATAACTGAACCGGAACCCTGGGGGATGTTAAAAGATGCGTCTCAACAACCTTTGAGAAATGAGTGTCACAGACGCCAAGACGCACAAAAATGTTTGAAATGTCAACCGGAAGCTTTTTGTTGACGTAATAGCTTCCTGTGTTAGCTTGATTTCCTGCTATGAGTGCCAAACAAAATGGCTGCTGTATTAATGAAACATGATGACAGCAGGATTTTGCATTCAGCCAGAAAAAGTAATGAGGAAAAGAAAAAATTCAAAACCCCTAATGACTCCTTCCCTGAAAATCCTTCCCTTCAGGCTTCTCCACTAGTTAATTATCTTCTCCCCACCTCTTCTCCGAGTAGCTTTTGTTGTGCTCTCCTACAGTCAAACAGACCAAGCACATGGCAACCTGGCATGGGGTAGCCACTCCATTAAAATACTATACCGTCTGGTTGCCAAACACTTGAGCCTCTGTTTAGCCACAGAAACAGTGAAATGTGTCAACACTGAGAGCGAGGACCCCACGCTCAAGTTATTAGCGCTATTAGCCTGATTGCTTTGTGCGCTATCTTTGTTGCCTCCGCTTTTGTCATCCAATGTGAAGCCGAGGCAGAGAAAGAGGAAGAGAAACACAGAAAAAGAGAGCAGGAGGAGAGATGCCATTCACATTCAAATTGTCCGAGCAGCCTTTTTGCCTTTGTGCGGGGCCAGAGTGCGATGATTAGGAGAAGCCCCCTCCATTTCATGGCAAGACCTCCCCTCCAGCACCCACACACAAACACTCACAGTCACGGTAATTGGTTGCTGCGACATGGACAGGCCAAGGAGGTGATTCCTCTGTGGAATTCCTGAGCCCCCCTCCCCCCCCCTCCCCCACGCCTCTCTCTTCCCCATCAACACACACACATACTTCACCCTGCTAACACTCACTGTCAGTCATTCCACAATGGCTGTCACACAAGAGGTTTGTCCTGTGTGTGTGCTCACAGGGTTACGATGCCGATACATAGCTAATAAGTCTACCTGTCTCTTTCTTTCTCTCTCCTTGTCTCTAATTTTTTTTCTCCAGACTCTTTCCCTCTCACTCAATCTGACTCTTATATCATCTCCCCCTGTGGGGAAGTCTAATGAACGTAATTCTTTGCCCTCTGCATTTGTCACTGGGCCCTTGCCCTCAATTATTTTCCCCTCGTCAAAAGATACCTTGGGGCCGAGCACTATTTGGGTTGTTACAGCGTGCCATTTAAAAAAAAAAAAAAAATTTTGTATCTGTCTGCTTGGCCCGCTGTGTCTGCAGAGGCAATTCTGACAAGCAGCTCTTACCCAATGATGCTGGGTCTTTGTGATAAATAAACAAAAACAAACACAACAATGTTCTTTTCTGTCAGAGGCTTTTGAGGGAGCAGAGCAGAGCAGAGCAAAGCAGCTCAAATGGAAAAAGAAAAAGCTTTGATCGCGGTAAGGGGGACATTGTGAGCTAGTGCAGCTGTTTTTTTTTTGTAAATTACATATATGTGAGTGTGCATGCGTGCGCGTGTGTGCACGCTGCAACCGAGTCAAGGAGGGTGCTGCCTTTTTTCGAGGGCTCATGAAGTCTAGTCTAGTTCCTGTACTGCCGATGGAATGCCTCTTTGTCTTAACCCCCTCCCTCTTTTCTTTCTCTTACTCTCTCACTCATTCCCCCTCTTTCTCTCATCTCTCTCTCTTTCTACCCCTCCCTTTCCCCTTCTCTCACTAACTCTCCTAATTACAAAGCACAGAGGATCTGACGAACAGGTAGCCCTAAGGGCAGCTGTCTACAAAACCAGGTGTGCCTCAATGTGTGTATGTGTGCGCGAATACATGTTCGTCAGCATGTGTGTTCTAGAATGAGTGTGTATTTATGCATGCGTGCATGTTCAGTCTTTCAGAGAACGGTGTCTTGCTATAATAAATGAGTGATAGCATGTGTGTGTGTGTGATATACGAGTACGTATAAGTGGTTGAAACTGAAGCTTCTGATTGGTTTATTACATTGTCACTGTGGCATTTAACATAGTTCTTCTTAAGATTAGTTCCTTAAATATTGACCTCTTAAAACTTTGAAGTTTCTTTTATTGTTTCACTTTATGCAGGTGACTGTGGATGAGCATGTAAACTGACTTAATTGAAAATGCAAAAAAGATGAACACTTACAAACTAGTTTTCCCCAAAACTCCTTTTCCCGGGCTCCCGCTTTTGTCTATGTGTGTGTGTCTATGTGTGTGTGTGTGTGTGTGTGCATGTGTGTGCGTGCACAGTCTCTTCCTTCTTAGCTTCAACTTCCTAGTTAACCACCCAACCCCTCACCCTGCCCAAGACCAGCCATTCACAGCTGTGTGCATTGTCCCATGGGTTCATTGAATGGCTCTGTGTTCGGTTGCTATTGAATAAGTCACAGCCCCTTCGTCAACAGTACTGACAACATACCACATACACACACAAACACACACGTTCACGGTTGGGGGGTGAACCATTAGCACTTGCTTTATTGGCTACTTGCTCTCTGACACAAGCCCTTCAGATTGCCTTCAAAATCCAATTCTGGGTAAACGTTGAATGGAAATCCTCGCCAGTGTGAGCGTGCCATCTTTGCTCCGGTTACTGTACCTTTGATCTAATCAGCAATTTTTTTTTTTTTTTGTCATTGTTCACTTGTAAATGAAAATGCCAAAGTAACAACAGCACAGCAGACTGCCCAAGACATGCAGTTCAACTTACAGCTGAGTGACTTCAACTGGCTTTGAACCTGCAACCTCTTAGTTACCACCTCATTTACCAAACTGTGAAAGCCGCACTTAACATTTTGCTCTTAGAAAGGAATGTGAAAGCTTTTGTTCACCATCCGTAACATTCCACATTTATCTTTATGTCTCCGCCTGCCCCTTTACTCAACATGCACATAGTTATCTTCACGTGTGTGTACTGCTCCCGCAAGACTGCTGATGCTGACTGTCGTGACTTAATAACAGAGTTCTGGGCCTTTGTCTGGGAAGACTGAAACACCTTCTTCTTTTCTTCTTTTACAGTCGTGCCTCCCTGTGTGACGTAAACTTTACTGGGTTTCATTCCACACGAAACACAAGAGTCATCCCAGCACATGCTGATTTTACAACACTGAGATGTTTGGCCTTGTCATACGAAATCTAATTAGGGCTGCCAATGCTTTAACTCACCTCTCAACTCTAATGAGTTGAAAAAGGTCATAAAATAAATCAGACCCGAGTAATAATCTACATATAGTTTCTTTGGAAGCAATGATTTTTTAAGTCTCTGTGTCATTTTAATCACTTACATCTCATTTCAAATGGGTATGTTCCTCATTTGCAAATGATTATGTTAAGGGCATCAGGCCTGTCTGTGTTTAACCACGGCCAGGAAACGGGCGCAGAACCAGATTTCTGTAGGGACATGGAATGTTTACATCACCTAACATGGAAACTATTGCCTCAAACTTTGCCATAAATGAAGCCATTTCTCGCTTAAAACCCTTCCTGGAAATTCTCCACACCTCTCTCTCTCTGTTTTACAACATTTCATAATTCAGTCTGGGTTTAGATTTTTTTTTTTTTTTTTTTTTTGTCCCTCCAGTGAAATTCAACATCAAACGCTGACAGTAAACACTGTTTAAGCATAACGCTCCAGTCATGAATTAGATTGCTGAATCCAAGCGCGGGGTGACTTGTGCAATGTGTGCCTCTGCGTGAGATGCCTTGGTGCCATCATCTGATTTCCTGGCGAATGACTCAGCCAACTGCGGCTGAGAAATGCAAACAAGCGAGCAAGGAGCAGGTTCGCCTTCACCCTGAGGATCTGCATATGGAAATACACATCTCCTAGTCGAATTTTGTGGGTATTTGTGTGTGTGTGTGTATGTTTGCATTAGTCAACAGTGAGAAGGAAAGCGAGACAGAGTAATTTGGCTGTCTGTTTGTGTGTGCGTATGATAGAGTGTGCGTGTGTGTCTCACTACAGCTGTTGATTTCATTCCTCATGCTCCCTGGGGGACAGCAATACCTCGAGTACGATTCATATTTAAAACACAATTTAGTGTAACTGCAACCTCATCAAGCTGTGATTGATTCAGGATCTGTCACGCAGATGAAAGGCTAACAAATATACCTGATACACCGAAGACACACGAACACGCCTAGGCGCACATTTCAGATTTCTATAAAAAGACTTCTTTGACACATACCAAAATAACAAGCAGGTAACACGCGTCCCAACATCAGCTCCACTATTACCTAGCTTTCAACATCACCTATTTATAACATATACTGTAAAAACTGCACCCTGTGTCTTTTATTCAATTTCCACCAAAGCATTCTTTTTGTAGGCAGGGGTTCAAAACCTTGCTCAAGGGCACGTCAGTAGAAAGAAGTGAAAAAAATGCAGACTGTTCTGTTGTGCAGACAGTGAAGTATACTATATAAAAATAAAAGCTATAGAAGAAAGGACATCAGTGAGTGAAAATGAAATTTCTCTTGACACATTATTAAGCAGACTGTTTTTGAGTTTTAGCTAATTTTAATACAACCAGAGTTTCGCAGCAATTCTGCTGACACGGTAAAAAAAAAAAAAATTCACATCTCTCTATCTATCCATCTCATCCGGTGTACTTTGGCATTTATTTAAAGCTTGTTACTGATGTTCAACAATTGCCTCATTATATGTTCATCTACAAAGAGAAAGACATAAAAGGGGGGCGGTGGAGTAATTTACTCGATAACCCTAACTCAATAAAGCAGAGCCGATATTCTTTGATTTGCTGCTTTGTCTTGCCAAACCTGCAGAGTCCTCCGACGACTCCACAGTGGATGTGGCTAATGAAGACGCAGCCCGCTGTAGCCCACAACCCTGATAAGAATCATGTGAGATGCTAATAAATATGAAGCGCCTCAAAGGTCAAATGAGAAGAGGGAAAGAAAGATTATGATTGAATTAATCTTGAAGTAATCCTCATTCTTACTGAACAGTCTTGTTTAAATGTTAGAATCTGCAAAAGAAAAAAAAACCTACTTAAGTTGAATCAAAGGGAAATTATCGAACTAACTACATGTATTTTTATTCAAGAAAGACAGCATCCCAGCGTTAGGTGAGTCTCTGCCTGTGTGCCTGTCTGTGAGCACAAATTCACCTGGCGCCTCTGCCTCTCTGAGGGATTTTGGGAATTAGCGGTGCAGGCTAACATTGTGACAGGTGAGTGTCAGGACTCGTTAACTCCATCCCAGTCACATTTAGCACACCTGCCCTCATACTTTACCTTCATCGACCACCCGTCACATTTCTACAGATTCTGCCCTTTTGTTAAAGCAAAGACCTTCTTGGCCTTGTGGTGAAAAAAAAAAAAAATCACAGGTTTGATCTCTAAGGTCAGCGTGTGTCCATTAACAGATTGTTAAAATGTCATTCAGCGAGATGCAAAAGGCAATGAATGAGGAATGAACCGTGTTCAAACAATAACAGAATATGTGCCAACAGTCTCCTGCATTTTCAATGCATTACTTCTCAGCCACAGCACAAAAGAAATAACTATTGAATATGGGTTTATTTGTCGAGATAGGCGAGAGAGAGGAGAGTAGAAAGAGAGAGGGAGATAGATTCCCAGCTTTGGGTGTGGCAGTCATTCAGCACACACTCATTTATACCAACATTGCTTGTAAGTCTCCACAGATTTCAGCAAAAGTGGAAAGAGAGAGAGAGAGAGAGAGAGGAAAAAGGGGAAGAGAAAGTCATGGAAATAACAGGGGAGAAAAGGGGGGGGGCAAAAGATGGGAGTGCAAAAGAAAAGGAGAGATATTCAAAGTAGAAACAAAGAGTGAGGGAGCAAACAAAGCAGAGAAAGAGATGGGAATGAAAGGCAAAGGGGGCCAGTAAGGTAACAAAGGGGGGGCAGGAGGGAGGAGAGAACACAGAGGAGAGAAAAGGAGGGAGAGGAGAGGATGGAGAGCTGGTAGACGCTCTCTTGTATTCCCCACAGCCCCTGCACTTCTTTCATTGCCACTGTGTTTTTGGCATGCTGACACGTAGCGGCCTTCAGAGACCGAGTGTGTGTCTGTGTGTAGACATCTACAATATCCTGTGTATGTTTGTGTGTTCGCCTGAAGTGTCTGTGTTTGACATGCAGCCTGATGGGAACTGTTCTTGCTCATTGCCTTACTGCAGGCCAGGGAACCATCGTCTACTTCACTGCTGTCCTTTTCTCTGTTCTCTCTTGTCCTTTTCTTCCTCTTCTCCTCTCCTCCATTGTCCCTGTGCCAACCAGGGCTTCCATTCATAACGGCCCGATAGCTGTGGTAACAGACTGTGTAGAAGATAGCACCGGACCAAATATATGAAAATGTGATAGCGGCAACTGTCCTTGGGGGACCCATGTGAATTTCAATGGAAATATTGCATTGGTGCAGAGAATGGTGTTTGTGTGTGGGTGGACACACTCACCTGTGTGAATGAATGAGTATTTGCTTGTAAGGGTGGAAGCGTGCGATTATCTGAGTGTCTCAGAGGCACTAGAAGCATAAATATGCACAAATACACACATACACACTCTTCTGTTCAATAGGAGGTGGGCTATTGTGCTGCCTATGCAGCCGGTTTGTGCGTGAGCAGTTACTTCACAGCTCTAATAGCAGGTTTCAGACAATTTTGTGTGTCAGCAATGGCTGACTCAACAAATAGAACTCAATTACATGGGAACACAAACCCATACTGTACACTTACATAATACCAATGCATACACATTATGCATAATACATTATTGAAACAATAATAACACCAACACACATACAAATAGAAAATGAGACATGTTATTAAGACTGGTGCACACAGACAGACACAGACACACACACAAATCCTGTTTGTTCACTGGGGGTGTAGCCTAGAAAGAGCTGGAACCGGGCATTGAATAGAAGCCGTGGCTTTTTGAATGGCTGCGCACCACAAGAAAAGTGCTTAGCACCCAGCTTTGCCATTCTGTTTCAATAGCCACTGAGTCTCTCTCACAAACACACACACACACTCCCTCTCTCTCTCTCTCCCTCTACCATTGTTTCTCTTAATGCAGTCTCTCCTAATACAGTCATCTGCCAACATATCAGATCACCTTGTAATGATCGTGTTGAATCTAATTAAAGATGTCTACTTCCTGTTCCACCCGGAACAGCTGCCTGTGTGTCTGCATTGAGGGGCAAAGCCCCAACGCGGTCCACATTTTCCGCATGCCAGTGGCTTCCAATTACTTTAAAACAGTTTAAAAAAACCGCAGTGGTAGAGACCAAAAGTCTTTGAGGTTTGCTTGTTTCTTTTCTGCTTCTCTTCGGAAACTTGTACAGACAGAATAAACAAAAAACAGAACCAGAGTAGAAGCTGGGGCCTATCCTATTAGCGGGGACTGCAGCTAGACATACCAAAAGCCGTCTTTTGGCTCATCGAGCAACCACTGATGATTTATGAAGATGTTGCGGGGTAATTATCAAGTCAATTATCACCACCAGTCATGTTAATTTCCCAGGTATGCCCTCGTTTACCTGTGAGGAAGAAAAAAAAAAAAAAGAGTGGGAAAAAAAGAAAAAAAATTGGCAGATGGGGAATTTTAGGAGATGAGTAATTACACTATACCCCCATCACCACCACGCATACACATCATTGCACCTCCACTACCGTGTCCTCTCTTTTCTAAAGGAAGGATAAGGAGGAGCAGGTGACGTGCAAACCCTGCGGGCAGGCTGGTGCCTCTCACATCAGCTCATTAAGTAGACAGAGGGCTTGTTACAGTTTACCTGCCTGCCCAGTCATTAACCATTCAGGTCAAAGACACTGGGAACAAAAACAGAGGTTAGGGCCGTTAAAGTTAGGAATGCAGCTCGCCAGGTCAGGGCTCTGCGGGCCGGTGTGACTAAGACGATCTTGCACACACGCGCACACACACACACACACACACACACACACACACACACACACACACACACACACACACACACACACACACACACACACACACACACACACACACACACACACACACACACACACACACACCCTTACTCTGACAGCCACGCAAACCCATACGCAGAAAGATACACATAATAGATAGACAGATACACATAAAAGCACAGATATCTGTTTCTCTGTACAAATGCGTACAAAGAGGTTGGGGAGTGGTGCTCTTTGTAAAACAATTAAAATCCTAATGTAGCATGAGACACTACAAATACAAACAGGAACAGGGACAATGGCTCAGACACCAGATGCTGTTTATATAAAACACTGGGCAAAGTAAACTGGGCAGGTCATCTACTTTTGTTCTTCTTCTTCTCTTTCCCTCACAAATCCTTCCTTATTTCCTCCCTTTCTTTTCTGTTTCTCCTTTCTCTCCACCTTTATGACAGTCTCTCCCTTCACACATATGGCTTCCACTCCCATTCTTCATCTTTTACTCCTGCTTAGGTGTATGCTTGCTGACTTTAACCCACTAACCAGCTTTGAAGTCAAGTAGTTGAAATTTCCATCCCGCAAAAACCTTGGCAGTGGCGTTGCTGTCTTGCATGAGACAGCTGTGTACAACCTCATTTCTGTCTTGCCCTTCTTTCATTCTTTTGAACCGCGGACAACGGTTAATGATCTGTGATGACAAACAGCTGCCGATTGATTACGGAAAAGGATTCATGCATTTATTTTGGGGACAAGGCTTTTATTTCATCTCTGAAGTGGGTGGTGGCAGACAAATGTGTGTATTTGTTATATGGCATCATTAATTTAGAGTAAGAGGTGCGGGGGGGGGGGTTCATTATAATTTATGGCTATTTTGTTTTTCGATGTCACATACTTACAAACGGATGCGTGAGATTAATCGCATTGATCTGTTTTGGAGTGGAAGCTTTCTCTCACACTATCTGCGTGTCGCTCTCACTCTCTGTCTCTCCCTCGCACAACCCCTCGCTTCCACAGAGATTCTTGTCAGAGCGGCATTCTTAATCGCCACTGAGTTAATTAATCTCACACTTGGCTGCTGTAATAACTTGACTTGTTAGACCTCCTCTGTGCAAATGGACTTCACCTCTTTAGCAGCTAAAAGCACCAGTAATGAACCAGCCAGGAGACGGGCATACAGAGAGGACGTCGGGAGCATCAATAAAAAGCTTAAAACATTGCCGTGTCGATTCTAATATCTGCTTGACCTTACATGTGCGTTACATTTACATATTAGCCATGTAGCTTATATTCCTGCAAGGTGGGCTTCTTGTAAGTGTAACAGTGCTGCAGAATAGGCTTCATTTCTTGGACTGCCAACATTGCGAGACGATATGAGAAAATGCGAACATCAGCTGCAACATTCTCACAACAGATGCAACAAAGACTTTATGTGACTCCAGAGGGATGATGCAATTTGAAGGGAGCAAATAAGAGCTGAGAGGACGGAGAAGAACTTTCTGGCTGTTAAAGGTATGAGCTGTTGTACTGCCTCAATAAATTATAAGCACATTTCTTTTAGTATAATTAGCGCGAATAAACGAAATAACTGCTGTGGAGATTGGCAAACTCTCACCTCCAAAATACACAATACACCACAAAGATTCCAGGAGCCTGGCTAAATAACTTTACACTACACAGGGACATAAACTTTATCACACAAAACAATAACTACATTTATACTGCAAACAATACACAACTCTAGTTCTAGTTTGTTGCTTTCAATGACACGATATCAGGACAATGAAGGGTTGTTTTTGGTTCACAGTCTTATATTTTCTCAAATAAACAAATAAAGTAAGTAAAGGGGGAAGTAGCACCATCTAGTATTTTACGAGTAATTTGGTAGCAGTTTTGAGAAACACATTTAGGAAATGAGGTTGTAAATCAAATGGGGATGAAAATGACAGTATAAGGAAAGTTACAGCCAGACTACAGCATCCACACTCTACCTGTTTTCAGCCCAGCTCAGCATTATCTGGTCAATCTCATGGTCAGGGATTGGTGAGGTCCCAAACCTTATTACATATTAATGTATTTAACCTATGGAGAAACCACCCGATAGATAGCCGTGGCACAGAATCCTGGCTCTGGGCAATTAAAAGAAATTGACGGATGGACAGACAGGCATCCAAGGCTGCTGGGGTCCATATGGCAGGGGGTTTTCAGAGGCCCGCTTCAATTACATAAAGACCTCTGCGCATTGGCATGACACACAGAAGGCCCCAGACAGCAACACCAGAGAAAGAGGGAATAAATCATACGGCGGTTAGTAACACATACACACACACGGACACACATATATGCACACGCACATGCACAGAAAATGAAAGACTAGCAAGGATACAAGTCCCTGAATGCAGAAGATCCACACACATACACACACTAAGACACACACACGCACACCGCACAGGGCGACATAGATACAGACTAAATGAGCGTTCTATCTTTCTCTAACACACATACACAAACAGAAACTCATCCTGTCATTGTCCTAGTAAGATGGATGTTGAAATAATCGCACCATGATTACAGAACCACTTGCATCACTGGTCCATGCTCAAGGACCCTCACACACTTCAGCAAGTCAGCTAAACCCAAGCCAGCTGACTGGCCTAGAGTTTATGCCTCGACTCCTCTTTCATCTGAAGGTGCTGTGTTGTCCTTAAAGCTCCTAAACAGCAGCATAAATCTAAAGGAAAGAAGCTGCTTGTGCATTAGGACGAGTGAGGAGGGACACTATCTAAACAGGAAGTGAGGTAGGTTGAAGTGTGACGGTTTGGCTGAGTGATGTGGTTGACAAATGAGGTTAGGGAGGGAAGGGGGAGCTCGAGGTTAAATATCTTTTCTCCTCAAGCTTGTTTTTTCTCTATAGGAGATATATAGTGTAGACATTTTTCATTTTGTCATGTGTCTATGTCTCCATCCCTCTGTCTTTCTCACGGGATACGTAGGAGGAATTGTGGGCTATCCTGGCTAATGTATTATTCACCGTTCATTGATGTGTAACTAAAACTGGCAGTGTGGAAGGAGCGCTGTGTCACCAATTACCCCCATACCACCACTACACACACACACACACACACACACACAGTAGCTCTAGCCACAAGGCCGCCAGGCTTCCATTGATTTATTTGCTGACACACGGTGCACACATATTTTCCTGTATCGAAAACATGAATTTCTATTTTGAATGGCAGTGTGTGTGTGTGTGTGTGTGTGTGTGTGTGTGTGTGTGTGTGTGTGTGTGTGTGTGTGGAAACAGAAGGTCATCTGGGAATTTCAACAGGACCACACAAGTATTTTAAAAGGTGCCACATTTTCACAGGAAGATGTTTAAGTAGATCAAAAGGACAAGGAGTTTGCTCACACATCTGCAAGAGGTCATTGGTTAAAAAGGTCAGGCTGACAAACAATACTTAGATTATAGATTAACCTTTGCTGTTTTGACTGCCCATCCCATTTTGAAATTATATTATCTGGATAATCTGACTACCACAGATGGCTGATGGGATAAATTGTGCCTCAGAGGAAAAGACAAGAGACAGTGATTTCTGGAAGTGAAGCAATTCTGCAGGGAGCTACAGATTTGTCTTTCTTTACTTCTCTCTGTGCCTTTTCAAACAACGTGCACATTGCAGTAAACACAAATGAGAGGAAGCTTGTTTTGCACCAGGGTTGTCCAAGAGACGCAACGGTTAACTTTTTCATAACTCCCCCAGAAGTCCCCCCTCCCACCCTACCCCAACTACCCACCTGCCTTATTGTGATCCTTAGAACACAGCCCTCGGCAAACTTACCCAGTTAAAAAATAACAATCCCTGTGTTTATGCCTAAACTCACCCATTAGCACATGTGTTCAGCTGGGTTCAGTTCTGTTGTGGCCTGTGGTGATACAATCTGAAGGGAATAAACAACAACGAGGTGCCAGTTTGGTTTTTTTTTTTTCCCCCCTAACTGGAGACATGGGAAATGAGATGCACCAAAAATATCAGCATGTTTCCATCCAGCTCACATGTGTTCCATCTACCTTCAACACACGCACAAATACACAAGCCAGACCTCTTGGTGGTCCAAGTAAGCTAGGTGGGGTTGGTTATGCTCCGACCGCAGGGTGTGGATCAGCAGTGACCTGATTAGTCATCGGCCCTGACCCTGAAACAGCCAAAGTGGGTAGAATACAAATGAATCCCCAGGGCTGCTGGCCAGTAAATCTGACTCGGGACCAGTGTTTATGGGATTCAAACCGCACCACACAAGGCCACAGCGGATGGGCTTACTGACCCTGAACAGTGACTTCATTGAAAGGAAGGGAAAAAGGCTTTTGGGCTGAGTGTTTGCAGGACTGATTGGTAGTTACAGTAATTATAAGATTGGGGCTATAAGAATGATGTCATGCTACTGGCATACTTCATTCAAAAAAGGTGTTATGAAGTCAACAGTACACATCTGCTGTATTTCCATGCTCTTGTTGAAAGTAATGCACACATATCAATAAATCAGGAGTGGAATCTGCATAGCCCTCTCAAGCTCTGGGTAAGTGTTAATATTTCACCAACATGAAACCTCCCGTTCTGTTCCTTCAGGTTCTCTTACATATCTAATAACTGTGGAGGCTCAAAACATCCAGCCTCTATTCTTGGGTTAATGAACAGGTGAGGAATTACTTACACAGACGGAGATGGAAATTGATTTTTTTAAGTGTTGCCTCATTATCCCATATGGGGGCACTTTACCCAGTAGCACAGAAACACAACACCAGACAACGTGGGTTGTGTAATGTCAAGGTCACATGGACGTTATGGTTGCGTGTGTGCATAGATGGAATGGGGGTCGGCGGTCTCGATTGAGATTGTATGGATTGTCTGGAAGCAGGGCCATTAGTGATGGACTAATTATGGGACTAATAAGTGGTCTTCAGCACCGGTCGAAGCCAAGATTCATAAATAAGTAAGTGCAGGGGCAGCTTGGTCGCTTAATTAACAAAGCGTGAAAAAAGGGCGTGAATCCCAAGTGGCACAAACCCAATCTGGTTGCAAGGATGGGCTATCGGCAACAATCCTGTCTGTCTTGGTAGCATTGATTGATGGCAAGCCAAATTGAATCTCTAATCATCACCACCCTTTTAGTTCCTGCACCCCTGGGGATTTACAGAGGCCAAAAGTGGCACAGAGGGTAATGCTTTTGTATCCCTTTCCTAACACTAGTGGCACAAACATTGCAACACCCCCTACCCTCCACATTCACACACACACACAACCTCTCTCCCCTGTTCCCTTGACCCAACCCCATCTGGCCAGGGGTTATCTGACCCCTCTGTGTGTTCTCGCTCACACTTTCATGTCTCTTGTCGATTGTTTTCACACTAAGCTGTTTGGCTGAGGTATTTAAAACCCAGACACCTCACGCGACTCACTCTTAGACACCCTCTGCCAGCTAAAGCAACATATTGCGTTACAGCCTACTGAGGCAGTCTTGCCTTTCTTTTATGTAGCCGTTCCCTCTGCTCTAATCTTTTTATTGTATAAGCTGACATGTTCTGTGAAAAAAAAGAGCAGAGGGTGACAATGACATGTTGAAAGGAAAGTGCGTGTCAGACCTGTCACCTAAGTGTCAGTCATTGAACCTGATTTTTTTTTTTGCTTCCCTGCTCTGTATACATAAAACCATTTGGCCTTCGTGAGACACAGAAAACAATTCAGGTCAGTGGAATGATCAGAGATGACATGCGTTTGCCATGCCTTTTAACTTAAGACTTTCCTCTCTCCACACACAATAGGGGAAGTCATCTTGACAGTCAAGACGTTATCAAGTAGTAGGCAACAACAAAGGGTCTCCAAGCAGTAAATAGCATCTGTCTCCCAGCTGTTTACTGTTGCTGCTGGGATTTTGATACCACAAGGGCATGAGATAACGGAGGGGAAAATAATACTGCAATTAGGACCTACTGTAACTGTGATAAGCTGCAGTCACAGAGAGGGACCTGAACAGGGGCAGAGGGCAGAACGATGGACAAAAAGGATGAGAAGAAAGAACAAAGGGCTAGAATGACAGTTATAGAGAGGGGGCGGATGGATCATAGGCTAAAAGCAAGGCTGGGAAAGGGACAAGGCCAAAGAAAGTGGCAGGGAGGTAAAAAAAAAAAAAAAAAAAAAACGGGGGGCAGGTAAACACCACATAAAAGAAAGCTTTGTCTGCACAGGATTTTTGCTTAATGCCCACCTTTTTTGTTGGAAAGCCTTGAACCTTTCGGTTCTTCCTCTTTGGCAGGCCAAAGCGCCAGGCTGTCTGGCTGGCACAATACATGCAGGGACCTTGAAGTTGGTGGCACCTGATTAACTTGTGCCAAATCACCACTGCAGTTGCACAACGTTAGACTTCCTCTAATCAAACGGCAATTAAATATATAGGTTCTTATAAATCAATGACAAGAAACCAAACATTGTAAAGGTACACTGTGCTTTGTTCCCATTGATAACCCGGCTTAACAAGGCTTTGAATTTCTCCTACGTTTAACCGTGATCAGATAATAAAACCACAATGCTCCACTGTTGGTGAGCTTGCAATCTCAAGTCGTATGAGATTCGTGTTTACTCACTCGCTCCCTATGCCTTTTGTTCAACTATAATTATTTCGTTCCAGCTGCCATTTACTCACCTTCTCTGACACTATCGGAGATTGCATCTTGAAATCGTCGCACAATGTTTCAATTGATTGGCACTGGCTTCCTTGTCAGATTCATTAAAAACCTGCCTGCAGATTCCTTTCTGACTGCATCAAAGCCTAGACCTTTCATCTGGGTCCAATGTGAGTGCATGTGTGCGCGCAAGGTACCGAGACCGTGGGTAAAAGATAGTCAAAGGTACTGGTGGAAAGGTGAAAATCCCTTCCCAGGCACAACCCTGTATCAGGAAGGAAGCTGCATGGTGTGAAAGTGCAGACTTGGACGATAGATTGGTGGCAAATTTCCAAATCAGGAGATTACAGTTTCTCTGCTCAGATGGATCTCACAATCTCGGAACCTACTGCTGCTCTGTTACTCCACTCGTCACACTGCTTCCTCTTCTCCACCCTTCTCTCCCCTAACCTCAACTCAATTGACCTTGGGTCCTTGCAACCTCTCTGCAACCACTGGTCTCCATAGTTGCTTCTCTCAACACCTTTTGAAATGAACAGGCTGGCCAATAAACAGTGGCTTTTGAAAATGAGCACCCTCTCTTCTTGCCTCCCTCTCTCACTCTGCGTGGCCTCACACACACACACACACACACATATAGCTCCAACTTTGCTTTAATAACTGATAACCTTTCTGACTTTGACTCGGTAGGTGGGGGAGTGGAGCGTGGCGAGAGTTGGACCCACCCTACACACGGCTTACCTCGCCAAGCTAGAGGCTCAAACGCCAGAGTAGGGCGGGGCGGTTTATGCATCATAGCGAGGAAGGGGCATCAATGGAAATGAATGAGCTTGCACCTGGCTGAAATCCGCCACCCGCTATCTCTGGCCTTCCTGCGATGTTGGAATCCACAGTGCTAACACGCTAGTCTCGCAAAGGTAAAAGGAAGGTCAGACACCACATATAAACTCCAAGAGAAGACGTCTTGCCTTTCTTGATCTTGTTTTTAATCCCTTCTCTTGCTTTCATTTCGCACAGAAACACGCATTCACGCTGCTGCACACCATCAAAACGCCATATTTCTGGGGAAGCGAAGCGGATAAGAAATTAAGAGTCTTTGATCTGTCGAGATGTTTCTTCTCCTCTCGATCTCTGAGCTCCCCCGCTGCTCTGTTGGGACGGGGGAGAGAGGGGCTGATCGATGGGGTCTGACAGCAATGAAATGAATGGAACCAGCTGATTGATTCATTAGCGGAGGAGCAGAGGGGATGTGGATGTGGGCTCTGACCCTAAGAAACGGGTGGGTGCACGGGTGAGGATTTCATGGAAGAGGGGGGCCTCGTGTGCATGTGTATTGGGCAGAGGTAATGTGTGCATGCGTGTGTATGGCTGTGTGATTAAGCAACTGTCACCATTCATGTGTGTTCAGTTTGTGTGTGTGTGTGTGTGTTGAGAGGTCAGAAGGGATTTCCATAGGGTGTGAGAGGGGAAAGGAAAGCTGTTTATGGCCTGACTTGGCACAGAGGGAGGGGGTCAGCCTATATTGTACGCTGCTTTCATCTGGCTCATTGCAATTAGTCCTTCACAGCGCTCACTGTCAAATCCCTGTTAAAATCACAGCTAACAACCACCATTCACCACAGGCCCACACATAAAGAAATCTTTATATTTGAGTTTCCACGACATATATGAATTTGTTTTTCTCCTCAGTGAAGTTAACTTGCAGTGAGAACAGACACCGTCCTTTCAACAGGAAGAAAGTCTGCCGGAGAACAGACTTTCTTTTAAAAGTGGAACAGCTCTGTGAACTGACTGAAGCTGATGGCAAACCCACAGGGTGGCCTCCCTTCCTATCCTCCGTCTGCTGCTGAAAACACACATCATGAGTGTATCTGTGTCACACACACACACACACACACACACACACACACACACACACACACCAATTTATAGCTATCTGTCATGAACAGCTCTACCAAATGGACAAGTGTTAGGACCATCTGAGTAACAAAAGACTAAAACCAACACCTCCACATCTGCTAGACTGCCCCCATGAAATACTTTCCCAAGTAAAGCTTTTTAACCTTCCATTCATTGTCCTCTAAATATTGCACTCACTTAAACATTAAAGTCACTATGTCACTGAGACTCCATTTTAACTTGAGCAGAGGTTAAATAACTGCTCCTCACAGCTGGCAGTGCCTCCAGGAGACTGCAGCGTGGAACCATGGGGATTATGTAAATATCTTGACAAAAGGTCACGTGTGATCGGCGCTGCTGCCACTGAATTGTGTTGGATTCAACCTGTGCGAGCTGTGCAGAGGAGGAGGACGTCTTTAAGATTGAATTTGGTGCACTGTTGATAAGAGAGCAGGGGTCTGGTTAAGCCTGCTGCTGTTCTTGAGAAGACAAAAAGAGAAAGGGAGAAATATTTAATGGAAGTGGGGAGCCCTCCTCTTGCCTGCGGGCCTTTTGAAGTGTAGATGAAGTGCAGGTGGCGAGTGTTTTTGACACCAAGGATGAGAAGTGGGCCAGAATAAGGTGTAATAGCGGCCTGCTGCAACGCTGATCTCCACGTGGACAGGCCCCTCACCAAGTAAAATATACACCTTTCAAACACTCTTGTTCTCACACATGCATTATGGTTGATTACAGTGGACATTTGAGCTCATCACATCAGTCATGACTCCAGCATTCCCCTTGAAGCCGTTCCTATCATCACACGTGAGCTTACTCAGGATGGCTCTTTGAAAATTGGCAAAGGCTGTTTTCCTACTCTTGAAGTGAACAGGGCCTATGGCTAGGTCCTCTGCCTCCAGAAGTCCCACCATCAACCACCCAGCTATGGTTAAACTCGACAAAGACATTTCCCTCCCCATATCCCCCATCTCTCTTTTCTTCTTATATTTAACAAGACTGGCAGAGGCTGAAACCAGGTGATGTGGCCTTTCTTCCCCCTCAAGGCACACCGTTTTACAGTGGCGTTCGCTCTCCAGACAGATGTAACAGGCCATTTTTTAAAGTCAAATATCAAAGATCTTTTTCTGCTCCATCGGCAAATTTTGTTACAAGAGCCTGTAGCTCGTAAAGAAATTGTGGGAGGAGGCCCTGAGGTGGATCAGACTGCTGCTAGGAGAAGTCAGCCCCCCCCCACCCCCCCCTCGCCCCTTAAACTCCACCCTTCAAACCTCCAGTGCCTGCCATTTCTGTGCTTGCCAACAGACGAACAGCCATAATGGCCATCGCATGTCCGCACAGCCTCTTAGTCATCGCTCATAAGTGCTCCACGTACTACACGCAGACGGCAGAACTGATCTCCGTCCACGACGACAAAAGAAGTCAAGCGCACATCACTGACCCGGTCTCCGACTGTGCTTTAGACCCGGTGTGTTTGTGTGAGTGTTTATATGTGTCAACGAGCCGTGGAAAGTTCCGCCGTGGGTCTCTCTAAATATACACATCCTCTTTCAGAGTATTTTTATTCGCCACTGGAAAAGGATAACCCCTGGAGCTTGATTGTGTTAGGACAGCTATTGTTGTGAAGCAACAAGACTACCCTCGGAGAGTAGCCCCCCCCCACCCCCCTTGATCTAAATCATCCAAACAGGTCCCCATGTGACCTCTGGGTAAGGGTCACAGGACATGGGTTGAGTGTGGGTGGAAAGCACAGGGGGTCCTAACTCACTTATAATCTGGTCGTTTTGACACATGGTACTTTCAGCTGCTTTTTATGGACATCCGGTGCAGACAGGGCCAATAAAACGCCAACTCCTACGGCCATTAATATTATGTCAGACATTTCATCAGTATTTTGAAAGCCATTAATATAACTTGGTATGGAGAGAAGATCCCTCTGTGAGTGAGCTTATATGTGGCACACCCATCAACCATCCACACACACACACACACTTGCACGCGCAAAACTTTCACTATGTCGGCTTTTCCCATGACCAAAAAAAATTAAGTTTGTGAAAAATAGCAGGGAATCAAACTGTAAGAGGAAAAATAAGTCTGACAAGATTCACATGAGTATTTGTCAAAATATATCAGTGTTATTAAAGTTCAAGATGAACCTCAGTTCTTATTAATGACAAAGACTAATACACAGGATGGCATCTACATCTCTCTATGCTACCATTATATAACTCATTTATAAAAATAAAAATTCTAACCACCTTCATTAGACGAGGGAGCATACTTTGACATACTGTACCTCCAGCAACACACACACAAAAGTACACACAGACACACACACTCTTACCCCCTTGATGTACCACCCATCTTGTTCTCCCTGTTAGCTCAAAATCTCCTTCACTCTCTTCCTCTTACTCAATCCCCATGTCTGTGTGTGTGTGTGTATGTGTGCGTCGCTCTCTCTCCCTTGTTCTGCATGGCTGACTGCAGACAGCAGCAGTGTGTCTGTGCGGTGGGCAGGCCCAGACACATTCGCCCTCTCCTGCTTGCTCTCGACAGTGGGTGTCAAAGACCTGCCATCCCACAAGGCCCCTCTGTCAGATGCCAGGATGGACTGCACACACAAACGCCATATACAAAACAGCCATATACGCACAAGCTGCATTCTCACATACAGCTCTGGAAATGGTCCAGAAAATATCCTTAGGAGATCGCACTGTGGCATACTGCTGGCTACAGCTTGTTTCATGACCGCAAATATATAACCTTAAAGCAATTAAAACAACACTGGGAGAATGGAAGCGCCAATTTAAACACAGCGCACAGCTATATTAGTATGATTATGTTTGCAAAGGCAAGCGTTACATGTGGTAAAATACAGTAAGGGTAGTACTCAGACTTTACTTGGAGTAACAGAGAGCAGTTATAGCATAAGTTAATCACATTTCTCTACCTGTGATCACATTATTCATGTCACAGTTACTGTATGGCACATACACTAGATTGGTGTCACTTTATGGTGTCATATAAATGGCTGAATAGAGTATTAGCACTAGCTCTTTAGAGTTGTTGCTATTGTGCGCATATAGCCACAACCATTTTGATTTTGGTAGAATTCAACTGCAGGTAGAGTTCACTGTAAACTAACATCCACAGCCTACAAAACATACTGTATCAGCCTACTGTAATAACAATATTACTTACTTTCACATTTCTAATGCCGGTTTTGTATTCTACCCCTGCTGATCCTGTTTTCTCCAAAAGCCAAGCTACAGAGCGCCTTTATGATGCAAAGCCCTAAACAAATACAGTGAAACGGATTTGTCTTGACAACATCCCGGGTGTCATATTTTCTCATCTTCAATAGGGACTCCACAGCACGGTTCTACACAATCAAATCTGAATGGACAACATCCACATTTTCCTCCCTGCAGCCTTATTTTCATTGGTCATCCTGCTTCCTGGTGTGTGAAGGCCCCAGCAGGCCTGACACGGCTGTTGCTTGCCTACATGTGAAATTCCAGCTCGGTGAATCTTTCCGCGCCGCCATTTGAGCTATGACCCATCGGATGGTGCACATGAGCGCTCCCGCAGGCCCACTGCATCTGTAAAGTCTGTCAGCTCTGCTGCTCTCTAGGTCTCTGATCCAAATCCGCCCCATATCCCAGCCACCACCAACACCCCCCCCCCCCCATACCATCCCACCCCAACTCCCTACATGTCGTCATCCACTCCCCCTTCTTCCTGAGCGCCTTACGCCAATCTGAACCTAAGTCACTGTACATCTGTTCAACATGGCTGCTGCCTAGCATATGACCTACTGAGTGGCTCGGATCCCTGTCGAGGTCAAGATGCCAGGATACTGGTGAGCGTGATGGACTGGAACTGCTGTTGTCTCTCATGTCTTTATGGTTTCTCTTCTTCATGTATGCTTTGAAACGAGTGCAAATCTGTGAATGCTGAGACGCGTCTGCATTGTTGTGCGAATTTGTTCCTCTAAAGCAAATACTAGAAATGTAAAGGCAACACCAATGGGAAGCACAAGTGCAAATGTGATGAACGAAGGCAAAAAGTCTTGATCGAATTAAATTGTACATACACTTTATGGTGAGATGCAAAAACAGTTGACTGATGTACCAATGTAATAATAATAATAATAATAATAATAATAATAACAACAACAACAATATATGAGCATTATTATTTGATTTACTTTTATTTTTTAATATATATTATTTAAAATATATATGTAATATATATTGAAAATACAGGGTATATATTTATTTTAAATATATATAAATATATACATACGTAACTTATATTTATATATTTATACTGGAACTGCTGTTGTATTTCCCTGCTCATAAAATAAATTAATTACTCTGAACTAAATCTTAATATCTGAATTATCATTATTATTATCATTATTCTTTTTTATCGTTGTTGTTATTATTACTATCATTATCATAACTGTTACATTGGAAAAACAGAAACCCTTAGTGCCCAACGTGCTCTCGCGGCTAATGCACAAGTCATCCTTCACCCTGCAAATTGATTCAGGACGCATTGATAAATATCCCTATGAATTGGTAATTGCTTCTAGCAAGAAGACAGCTCGGCAGTCTCCCGCATCAAACCTGATTCTGCGCTTTTAAGAGGCTGAGCAGCGCTAATTCGCCCGATCAATATGACCGCATCAATTGACACTTTGTACACTGTGTGTGTGTTGTGTGGGTGTTTGTGCGACTATCTCTTATTACAGCACTCTCCCAGCACTATTATTTCTTCTTATTAAAAAATCCTTTATTTCTGTTTTATACGACCACCTTTCTAAGATGAAGAGCTTAATAGTCCAATTATTAAAGTACGCTATGCCTATAAATAAATTAGATAGATAGATAGATAGATAGATAGATAGATAGATAGATAGATAGATAGATAGATACTGACCTCGACAATGATTCATTAGCAGAATTGCCAAAATGCTTTTATTTTGCAAATTCACTCCCACGCCTCTTTAGCAGATTTCCACTCGGCCCTTGAAATGCTTTGTGTGATGGCCACCTCTAATAGCCCCCTTTGTCACGTCTATTGTGACCCTAAACACATTTGTTCAGTAATTTGCTTTTGAATGTTATGCAGAAGAGCTCCTGAAGTAAAGTTGAACGCATCCTGCAGCTTGACTGTGAGTCCTGCTCGGGCCACACATGCTGCGCTCTTAAATTAAGCTCTGGCGGATGAAGGCCTTCGGACAGCAAGTGTGCCGGACAAAATGGCTCCGTTACTCCTTTTGTCATGAATGTTAACTGTGTTTGAGCAAGATACGACCCTCCAAATGTCCAAATAAAGTGCTGTAGCCTAATTTTTAATATTAATATCAGAGGCAACACGTATCAATTAAGTCGCCACGGGTCAGTACTTTGGCTTTTATTAGGGGCGAAAAATACATCAGTTTACCAGGATCCCTTTTAAATCACGTTAAATACCCTCAATTACATTTAACTGAGGCATGTTTTATTTTGGTGGGAATCGAATTTACGCATATTTATCATTTATGGTATTCTAGTAGGTTTATAGCGAGAGAGGAGATAAATCATTATTATTATTTTGTATTTCTCTTCTTAACATGAATTCTTTCTGTAAGAGTGATGTCTGCCCGATGATCACCAACTGGAAACAATAATTTACAAACCCCCCTGCCCCCCTACTTATATGATTTGCCACTGCCGAGCAACGCCCTTTTATATTGATAGTAAAATAATGATGATGATGATGATGATGATGACGGCGAGGGGAGCTCCTCTGCTAAAGAAAGAACAGGAGAGAGAATAAATCACGGGAGTTTGATGAGAAAATGTGCCAACTGCAAACAGGCACAGGAGAGCTCCTGTGGAGGTGTGATCTCACCCACATAAAAACATAAACATGTGCGCTTCAAAGGCCCTGACTGCGCGGAATCATTCCACGAAATACACCGCCGTAAACAGGGGGGTGGGGGGGGGGGGGGGGGGGGGCATGGAGGGTGAGTGCGGGAACCCTGAGCTGCGGCCATAAAAGCCCATTTGTCTTAGTTTACACAGAAAAATTTCCCAGGTGAGGCTTATTCTAGTGGGAGTCATCATGAGAGCTTCTGCGTTTCCAGTGCAAGCAGAACGGAGCAGACCTCAAATACACAGGCAACTTTTTTTTTCACTGAAACCCAAGTTGAAACAGAAACTTAACAGGCTGGTAGACTATAGATAAGAAACAGCGATACATCGTCTTTAAGCATAGCATAAGCACTTCAATCCCATTACGCACAACAGGAACGCATTAAAAGACAATAAACTCAGACAAACGGCATCGACGTGGGTCTCCTGCTCGTTGGCCTGACCTGAATATCATTATGCTGCCTGCGCTCGTACACAGCTCTCTCTTTTCCCCCCCTTGTGCTTCCTTCCTCCATCAAAAGTAATTTACACCAAAGAGTAACCAAACCGCCTGTGCGCTACACAGGACTGTCATCGACGCAATTTGTCTCCTCAGCACACCGATAGCAGCTGTAGGTCCAACAGCCCAAGGCCTAACACACACCGAGGCCACAGGATCCCCTGACCTCAACAGCACTGCAACGACCGACTTATCATTTTGACGAAAAAAAACAAAACATAATAAATTTCATGATTGAAGGATAATATAAAACCACTGAAGTGGCATTAAAGTTCCTGATCAAAATTTAATGGACACTTTCAACACATTTGAATATCCAAATTAAAAAAAAAAAAAGGAAAGGAAAAAGTCAAATACAAAAAAGGACCTGGACATTACATTATTATCGCCACAAAAGAACCATTATGGCATGAATAACAAGTTCTGCGCAAAGTAACTGGTCATTCTTTGTTGGGCCTCATTTTAGCCAAGTAAAAGCGCTCAGACAGCTCAGTGAAGTAAAGTGAGTGGTTGAGTTCAAGCGCTTGTTTAGCTTATTTATGTTTGCAGCTACTGTGGCACTCTGAAACAGGCGAGACCCAGAGTGTAATAGGCCCATAATTTATTAATTAAAAGCAAACTAAATTTACAAGATTGAAGACGTTGGGTTTAACTATTACATCTCCATTTAGGAAGCGGGTGGTGGTGGTGGTGGGGGGGCAAAAGCCAAAAAGTAAAAAAAAAAAAAAAAGAGGGAGAAAGAAAAAAGAAAAGAAAACAGAGTAATTAAGAGGCTTTTTCCCCGGGCTGTGTGACCCTGGGACCCGGAGAGACGCACGGTGGGGCCGGGGAAACTTCCCCCAGCCAGGCCGCTTGTTTCTCCCTAAATCGCCATAAACCCGGAGATCCCAGAAAGAAGTCCCAGCAGCGGCCATAAATCACCCGTCTGTATTAAAAGCTTAGGTAAACCCCCTGCCAGGTCAGTCGGGTACAATTTATGGCATCACTTATGTAGGGAATAGATTGTTCTAACGAAATACATCAACTTGAAGCCGGTGCGCAACCAAGTCTCTGCTATTGTCAAAAAAACACCAATCTCTCTCTCTCTTTCCCTCTATTCCTTCTCTCTCTCTCTCTCTCTCTCTCTCTCTCTACCTCTAGAGCCCCTCAACTTTTACACAACAAGAATCCACTCATCCATTCAAGCCATGTGTTTTAAGTCAGTGGTTCCCAACTGGGGTCCGGTGACCTGCAGGGGTCACTGACAGGGGTCCGAGGAGGATGTGTGTGGGGGCGGGGGGGGGGGGGGGGGGGGGGGGGTCCCAGGGCCAAAATACAATTTCAAAATCATTTTATTCAGAGAAAGCTGGCATCGCACAATTACAATGCAATGCATAATCCATCTGTCTGCAGAGCACGGCCTTCATTAATTCTGCACTTGATGCTATGTCAAAAAGTAGTTTGACTGCTGGTGATCTATGAGCGAGTAAAGTGACTCCTACCGGGACTCTCACCCTACAGCTTATACTCCTTCTCCCTGTTATCAAGGGCCACCAATAAAACAACAACCGCTATCAGATAAGCTTTACACAGCATCATTTCCATCCCCGTGTGTTTCTCTCAGCCCTGGTCCTTGGCAGAGGAAGCAGGGGCGAGGAAAGCAGTGTAGTCAGAATGGAGATTTCATGAAGAGATCACGAAGCAGCGTGAGCTCTTCTCAGCACTTTGCTCAGTCTGGCGAGCAGGCCCACGGATGTTTTCTCACATCAGGGTCAAGACACTGGAAAAGTGAGACTTGGGTCCAACGCTCGCAAGGTGCTTTTATAGCAAACTGCAAAAACCTAATATTGATTTGAAGGGATTTCGTTTATTATTTTTTTTTTCATAAGCAGCCGAGTCGCTGATATTTCTGCTTTATTTCCAATTATGACGTCAAGGAGAAAAAATAAAAACTGCGTTGAAAAATAATTGATCCGATTCAACTCTACGACAGACATATTTCACTTTAACTTTAAGGGAGAGAAAAAACAACAACTCTTCAGACACGGTACGGACAGGTTGAGAAACAAGCTGAGAGAGAAAAGCGTCTACTGAGCCAGTGGCCCACTGTCCTACTTTTCTACTGGCATCACAAGCCAACCGGGAGCCTCGCCTGAGCTCCAGCATTCATAGTTCAAGCTTTAGGCCCCTTTCAACCTTATTTCCACTGCTCCTTATTCTTCCATCCCCAAACAGAGCAGAGGGAAACACTGGGAAATGTAGGGAAGAAATAAAGCAAGAGTGGGATACTTATCTCACTGAGAGAGAAAAAAAAGATGGCTAGAATTTCCCTTGTACGCACGGCAAAACATCAACACTCAGCTAAAACAAACGGCTTTGTTATAGAAACTGCAGCGGAATAGAAGTGGAAATAAACAATTGATGCCACTTGAGAGAAAAAAAAAACATTGACAAAACTAGAAAAAAAAATCGAAATGAACACAGATAAATGAATGGTAGTCAATATGAACTCATTTACTAAATGATATGTTGCGGTGTTGTGTACATTTTGTAAAATCATTTTACAGCTTTTCTAAATCAACCGACTATCAAATAGACTCCTATCGGATTTTTTCAAGAGTTTACTTTGGACTTTAACTGATAGCCCACATGTCAAGAGGCCACACACTCGCACAGCCCTAAAATACACGCAGCCGACCTGGGGGAAAGTGTCTTGGAGGGAAGGGGGTGCTTAGGTCCGCGACTCCCCGATGAGATACAGTGTGGAGCTAATTTCCTTAAAGTGAGGAAGAAAGCAGCAGCAGCCGGCAAAAGCTGATGTTACTAAAAAAGAATACACAACTACCATTGAAATGCATGAGCTTTGGTTGACGCGCACAACAATAGTGTATTGAAACCCGTACGGGCCACAGCGCCTGGCTGCGTAAAGGCAATAATGCCATTAAGCGATCCCTCAGAACGAACCAGATGGCCACTTTGAAAATGAAACGTTGGTTTTAATTTGGGGCTGATAGAAGATGAAGGTTTTGGGGGGGTATATCGGAGCCTCACCCACCGCGGTGCCCAGCCTCTCAGAGGCATGGGTGCTGGCTCTCTTGGTATATGGAGGAATAATACGCGTTAGGCTATCCTGCAATGCAACACAACACAATCACAAGAAGAAATTTCTTACCTTCAACGGCGGACACCACGGGCAGCAAGAGGCTGCATAAAAGCAGAAAGTAATCCATTGTCATAAAGCAGTCAGGTCGGACATGTAAATAGACCCACGAGAGAGAGAGAGAGAGAGAGAGAGAGAGAGAGAGAGAGAGAGAGAGAGAGAGGAGGGAATACAATCCTGGGTGATCCGACGCTCCACGCACCCAGTCCCGTCCCTGTCCCAGTCCCAGCTGCGTCAAGCCTCCAGGACCAGAGTTACCCCCATTCACCAAAAAAACAGGTAAAGGTGAGAGTTCAGAGGTAATAACAGCCTTGGTATAAAATGTTTGAATATGCCCGTCTCCCCTTTCAGTGATCTCCAACGTGCTTTATCAAACCAGAGAAAAGGTATCGGGCGCAAGTCTTCCAGTCCCTTCCCCTCGCACTGAGCGACTCAGCTGAAAACAGGTAGTCCAGCCCGTGGTCACCATCCGGAGAATATTTCCAGCAATATTTCGTTGAGAGTCAATGAGAAAAAGAAACACCAGGCTTCAAGATGAGATCCAAAGACTTCTTTCTTTTTTCTTGTTCTCTGTGGTCAGAGGAGCAGAGGCAGAGACAGCCGCACTTGTGTCAGAACCATGGTGTATCGTCCCGGCTATATGCATGTGCGCACTCACATGCGTCCACGATCAAGTGTTATTCCCGTAAAGAAACAGCCGCGCGGTTTATAGATGTTTATTCCCTGAGCGAATTTATAAGCTTTGGCTGCTGCGTGAACCGTATGCTTCGCTCGGCTTGTGCACTGGAATGAAGCACAAGGCTGTGGAGGAATAAGGAGGGAGAGGGAGAGAGAGAGAGAGAGAGAGAGAGAGAGAGGGAGAGAGAGAGAGAGACCAGGGGGGCACCATGCAGGAGGAGGGGTTACGGTTGAAGCAGCTGCACTGAAAAAAATGTCTAGTACCTTGACAATCATTTAGTCTCACAGTTATTATCAAAATCAAATCATCGTGTGTTCAAAACGAGGCTGCATTCACAACATTTTTTTTTAACTTCTTCTTCCCAGAGCAGCCTTTGTTTCTTCTATCCGCACAGTTACAGCAGCATACACCATCTTCACTTAAAACATGTCTGAGACAAAAATAGAATAAACTCATGTTTTTGTCATCATTTGAGCAACATTTTGATTTAGGTCCACATTTGCATTTTTTTTTCTCCAAGGATTTTCAAGCCCTAATTTAACATCTTAAATATGAAATCGGTCTTATTTTTCTTTCTATTTCATCTGTTCCTGCAGCGTGTCATTCTGACTTGCCTTTCTTGGGACTCCCAGCTCGTGCACAGACGTGGACACACAGCGCCCCCCTGCGGGTCGCTCTGTTTTCATATAAAAGGAGAGAGGAAGTTTCTGCTGAGTTTTTTTTTTTTTCTTTTTTTTGTACCTCGACTAAAACGTTTTCTTCTTCTACAGACTTTCTTCAAAGCTCTGAAATACCTCAGGAAACAGCGCAGGTTGGACACTCACGGACACTTTCTTTTTACCCCCGAACTTAAAAAATAAAAGACGCCTCGCCCATGTAGAGATTTTCTGTGAGTATGAAAAGTGACATCATCACACTCAGCCACAATCACACTTTATATCCTAGACTTCGTATAGAAAAAAATATATGGATGAGTAAAATGCGATTTTAAGACAATACTATGAATGAGAAGCGAATGAAAAACATCAAAAATTCTCTTTGATTTTGATTTAAGAGCCGGCGGCATCGAAGTTTTCTGATAAATGAAAAGTAGGAAAGTAAAGAGAAAACTTTCGGAGAAGCGACGATTTGATTTTGAGCGGAACATATCAGCGCACTGCTGTTTAAATCGCTTGCTTGTGTTTATAATAGGCCAATAATAAAATAATAATAATACAATCGATCGGTTAAAGTGCAGCAGACAGGGTGTTTTTTTTATTTTTGCCTGCAGTACTATCGAGCTGCAATTTACTTTTCCTCTTCTTTAAGTTGAAGAAGGGGGCATCTGTCACGACCGGACTTTTACAGCCTTCCTCCCCAATCTCTCTGCATTTACAGTCGTTTTATTGTATCACTAAGTGCTTCAGTCCTATAGTCCAAACAGCAGTAAACAAAGTTAAAGAATGTGCCAACAACAATGCATTTCACTCCAAACGGCAACATTCAATATGTGATTTTTTTTTTTATTCACTGAAAAATTGAGCACATTTCTCAGTTTTAGGGGCCATTATAGTTCTTTAAATGAACGGAAATAACCATTTGGTCTTCCACATAAAATCCAGTGATCTGCGGGGGATTGGAAGGACCGCTGCAGTAACTCAGCACACATGCTAGTGTATAGGGAATAATTCAATAATATTGACACTTACTTTAATGCTGAGTAATATTTTGTCCATTTAAAAAAAAAATAGCAATAGTCAACTGATGCCTTTAATGAAGTCAGATATATATAACAGAGCCAAGAGATGTCAGACGCAGTTGTACAATATGAAAGGCTGAACTTGGCACAGTCAGCATTAATAGCCTACTAGGCTTCCAAATAGCAGAAGTCCGCTACATTATTAATCATGTTGAATATTGATGTGTTCTCTGCTGTATTTGGAGATTAGAAAAAAAAAGTGAAGAGCTGAACACTGCTCTTCAAATAAAGTTATTATTCTAAAAGTTAATGTAAGGGATTCACAGTATTGCCAAATGAACTTCATTCTGCATGCAAAGAATAGCACTCAGCCATGTATGGAATATGTAGCCTGCTCTGAAGGTACATAGAGAAATGTTTTAAGTGTGTTGTGAGGAAATTAAACCTGTGAAATGTCCAAGCAAAGCCAAATGACTGCTCTGTTAGTGTGAAGTTGAATGGTGATTGGATGCCATTTCCTGAGAGGTGCAAGCAGGGAGATTTAACCATGTACTCTGTTGTGTGTCTCTCTATATTATGAGTTAGTGTTGCCTCTGTCACGGAGTTGGTTTGTGATTAAAAAAAAAAAAAAAACTTTAAAGATAATAGTCTGCCATTTGGCAAATTTGTGTAACTTCACTGTGAGTATCAATGAAGTTGTGATTTTTGTCATCACAATTTATTAAAAATCCGTCCCAAATTACACTTTCATTTTTAGTTTCTCTCAAAGTTAGTTTTGTATGTGTAAGAGCAGAAATGTTGACTCTGATCAAGTTAAAATATTTGCATTTGATCTTAAGGAGATACATTTAAAAAAAAAAAAAAAGACCAGTGCATTCAAATTTCCCAGATAATCTTGCTTTTTAAAGTCATAATGCAAAGCTCATATACAGATTAATTCATAATAATTCATAATATATATATATGTATATATATATATATATATATAAGTAAAATAGAAATTTGAACTTTGGAAATGTTATTGACATAGTGTAATTCTGCTTTCAGAGTGTTAGGATTCCGCTGCATGAAATAACACAGCACTTGTAAAACTGCTCTCAATTTCTAATTTACCTTGTGGTTTAGGAATCTGGAGCCGCTGCCACCTGACTGACACCAGAGAGGAAAAATATGAAGAAGAGATGGAACTCTATTATAGGCCAACTTGTCAAAGGCATGTTTTTACAAGTTGGCCTATAACACAATGGTAACCTTTACTGTTCTTATTGTCAAAGCAGTTGAGAGACCAAAATACTGAATGAAAAGAAATTTAAAGACACAATAAACTCTGCTGGTAGACGGCTATAGACAATGCGTATGACACATTTCCTTTAAACATGTGTTAGCCTATTTTACCCCTGTGATTATTACCGCTGCTGTTTGGTGACATAGCCGCTCGGCATGTGGGATAACAGCCTTTAGAAATCCTAAATATATCACACCCACAAGAAGTGAAAAAACTTTTGATGGTAAATGATGGAGTGAATAAAATTCACTTTTCTACAAACATTCACTGTCTAAATTTTGATTTCTGTATTAAAAAACTCAGATGATGTTTCACCACAAAATTACCATTTTTTATTGTCTTTTTTAGAAAGAAATTCAATCCAAATAATACTGTTTTTTGTTCTCATCATATTTTCTGT